>NW_028274819.1:78204942-78507973 GCF_037043125.1 Eumetopias jubatus
ATTATAGTTCCTTTTCATGCTTGCCTGACTCTAATCTATTACCAATGCCCAGGAATTATAAGTCCAAAAGACTTTCAAAACCATCAGTACCTTTCCTTTCCATCACTACCCTAGTTCAGACCACAATAATTCCTTACCTGATTATTCCCACAGCCTTGATCATCTGCTTCCTATCACAGAATTTAGCATATCCTAGTTGTTCTTTAAAGTCTAAAGTGCTTATGGATCACCTCTGAATTGTGCTAAATGCAGATTCCAAAACAGTAGGTCTGGAATGGTCTAATTTTGCATTTCTAACAAGGTCATTGCTGATACTGACACTATTGGTTCATCGGCCTCATTCTGAGAAGTAAGTGTAGTCTGTTCCTTAGGCATCAGCATTGCAGACACTGCTCCACAATTCTCAGATTCTGTCAGCACCACTGAAATTCAGCCATAGCCCAAGACTCCTTACTGAATTTTGTTCTGTATAAGTTTATGTTAAGACACAAACTTTCAGATTCTCAAGGAAGGCATTTCTTGTTGTCATCACTGGCCATGCATACTGGGAGACAATGACAACCAGAAACTTCTTGCATCATCCAGTCTCACACTCTGTGGATTTGCCCATCAATAGTATCCAGATGTGTGGATGGGATAGGTCATTGGATTGCTATACTTAGCCTCACCATTTCCTCACCCAAAAGCTCAACTAGCATATATAACTCCAACTTGATTTCTTTTCTGAAGGGATACAGGGCATGCCTCCCTTAAATACTAATGAGACATCAAAGAACCTGAGCATCCCATGCTCTTTTTGGAATGACCTTATTAGGGTAGAGGCCAATTGTTTTAAGTTTTCTGTTTAAGTCATCATCAATAACTCTTGGCAACTAATAATTACACAAGTTTTATTTTTGTTTTTATTTACTTAGTAACTGGTTTGAATCAGGCACTGGGAGAAATATATATTAGTTCATTTATTTTTTATTTTATTTTATTTTTTTAAAAGATTTTATTTATTTATTTGACAGAGACACAGCGAGAGAGGGAACACAAGCAGGGGGAGTGGGAGAGGGAGAAGCAGGCTTCCCGTGGAGCAGGGAGCCCGATGTAGGGCTCGATCCCAGGGCCCTGGGATCATGACCTGAGCTGAAGGCAGCCGCATAATGACTGAGACATCCAGGTGCCCCTATATTAGTTCATTTAATCTTCAAAACAATCCTATGAGGATTTTAAACATACACATAATATATATGATTTTATATATATATTTATAATTTTCACTTTTCTTTTTTTGGTCTTACCTTTTTTATAAACATCAATAAACTTCATCAAAATAACTGAACACTTTAATGCATATATCTCTAGTAGCATTTCCTATGTCTCTTAACTATTTTAGTATTTCCTCTTAAAAGTGTTTTACTTACCATGGTAAATGATTTGATGTACTTGATGATTGACTGAAAATATTTTTATTATAGTTCTACTCATGATAGAAAATTTAGTTCAAAATTACTTCCCTTTAACATAAAAGATCTCCATTTTCTTCTTATATCTTGGGTCACTAGTGACAATTTTGATGCCATTCTGATATCTGGTCTTTTGTTTTGAGAGGTAACCTGCTTTTGCTCTTAGAAATATTTAGGATTTTATTTTCCTTGATATTTTGAAAATGTTCCATACTATGTCTAAATTTTTCTTTTTTTTCTTGTCTGATGGTTTAAGCTCAAACATCTTTAGCTTGAATGTTGGCTTTTATACACTTTTTTCATTTATTTTCTCATTTCAATTTTTTATTTTCTCTCCTTTTAGTAAGACTAGTGTGTATTCTGACAGCTTAAATTCTACCTTCCATGTCTTTATCTCTCATTTTATATATTTTTAAACGTCTTCATCCTTTTCTGGTGTGTCCTGGGCTAGAGTTTTAATCTGCTCTTTCACTGTTCTTTCCCCACAAACTGAATTCCTCTTTGTATTTTTCCTATCTATTCTACACTTCAAGTAATATATTCATTCCTCATTTAAATTAGTACATTGTATACCTAATACTACAATTTATTTTAAATTTTTTGTCTCATGATGCCAATATCTTCCCTTATCTCCTTTTGAATATTTATGATATATATTCTAAATTATTGGTCCTGTGTTCCAATAATTCTGTTTTAAATAGTATATACTATTCAGTTTGTTTCCTTTTTTTTTTAAAAAGATTTATTTATTTATTTATTTTTCAAAGAGAGAGAGGACAAGCGGGAAGGGCAGAGGGAGAGGAGAGAGAGAACATCCCAAGCAGACTCCCTGCTGAGTGTAGAGCCCTACACAGGGCTCATCCCACCACCCAGAGATCGTGACCTGAACCAAAATCAAGAGTCAGATGTTCAACCAACTGAGCCACCCAGGTACCTCCAGTTTGTTTCTTTTGAAGTAAGATACTCTTTGGAAGTCTAGGGTGTTGCTATTTGGGCTTCTAAACTCTTATTTCTCTTGGGTATTAGGTGTTCTGTTTGGTTACTTGCACTGGGGAAGGACCCAAGGTCAGGCCCAGTTTTGTCAGACCTAGTGAGTTTAAGGATAGGGCAACTAACTCCATAAAGTACAAAATCAATTTTCATCACTTCCATTTCTTAACACCCCATGAAAAAAAATAAACTGTCAAGGTTTTAAATCTTAAAACATAAGCAGAAGCTTCATTGGAGAAGGCAGTCTGCAGGTGGTTTTTAGGGAGAAAGAGGAGTGTAGAGGAATGAACACCCATTTCACTAGTTCCTCACCTGTGAATTGTTTTGCTCTGCCCATACCTCCCCAAACTCCTACACTGGAAGATACAGCCTGGGACAGCTAATTCCTGCAATGAAGGGAATGACTGTCTCAACGTCACATGGGGAGGGAGTCTAGTAGAGTGTGGGATGAATTTTAAAAGCTTTTTCCCAACCAGTCCCTTTATTATCACCTCATCCACTCTACCTGCTCAGCAGCCACTTTCCACCCATACTGTCTTGCTATCCACTATGGTTAGTTAACCATAGCCGTAAGTCTCCTTAAAACCTTGCAGGTGTTTTTGTTTGTTTTTAATTTGTTTTATGGAATTTACCTTTTCCAGTTTTTTCTATAGTTCCTCTGAAGTTGATATTGGAGGGGGGTAGCTTGCAGCCTTGCTCAATTCCTCATCTTGGTGGGAACAACAGTGCTTTGAAACATTTCTGGCCTCTAAGTTGATGTCACTAAGTATCTTGCTGGTGTCTGTGACTGGTGTGGCTCTTCGCCTTTATACCCTAACCCAACTTGTCCAACCCCTAACTCTGCCTATTTCTCTTGTCAGCTATAACGAGTACTTCAAAGTTTTCAAGGATAATTTTTCCAAAATATAATATATTTTAGAGTTTACTTAAAAAAGAAACTGGAGTACAATTGAACTATTTTTGTAATAACTATACTCCCATTCATTTGCATTTCTTATTTTACCTTCAGTGAAAAGGAGGGGAGGTTAAAGGAATAATATCAAGCCGATTTTATATTATTTTGAGCACATGAGTATCATACTGTGTGTGGCAGGGGTGGGGCAGGGAGCTTGAAGATCTCTGTTGCAGGTTCTTTTTATTACTGTGGACTCAGAAAATAGTTGGACAGCCAGGAAAGTCCTGGAGAATATTGGAATTCATAACTATTCAAAAAGATCTGTTGTCTGTACTTTGTTGGGATTTGTGGGTGAGAGGAATGGTTTGCCTGAGTGTTGAAGTGTTAAATCAGAATCAATTCCTGTGCACACACAAAAAGGAGGGGAACAATTGGCAAATGCCTTGCACAGCTGCATTATTGCCTATAAAAAATGGGAATGAAGAAACTCATATCTAGGGTAAATGAGATAGTGAAGTCTATATACTGCTGCCTCCAAAAATGATTTTTACTCATCATCAGTAATGAGAAAAATGTCTAAATGGCTTTAAGGGACATTTGAAATTTATGTGGTTTGACACTTAAAATTTTTAGAAACATATAAAATAGCATAAAAATAACCAAACCGTGAGGTTAAAATAAACTTCAGTCCAACATATAAATCCATGTCAGGAGAGATTTATTTTAGAGCAACATCTCAAATAAAGTGCTAGTTTAAACTCTGTAGTCATTCTTTCTTAGAATAAAACAATGAAAGTGTTAAGGAAAGATACAGTTGCCCCCTCAAGATTAAAACTCTTCTCTGGAGTACATTGGGATCTATAGCTGTGTATTGGGATATGCTAGCTCATAAACACAAACATGTTGTCTGCTTATGTCACTAGAATTTATCTCAACAATTACTATTAATTATGATTCTATTTTTATAATTTAGTAATAATAATAGAATCCATTTGTGTTTCAATTTCAAGCTGAGCTCCTCTTTGTAAATGTTTTACCACCTGTTGCCCAACTTAATAGTGCACATCAAGGTAAATAGAATTTTTAAAAATGACAGTTCCGAAACAATTGGCCTTGACATTGAAGGAGTTGTAAAGTTGCCAATAATGACAAACTTACCAAAAATAAATACTTGACCTTTGTTTATACATTGTCAGGAATGTCAAATTCTCACTGGAAAATATTGCATTTTCTATTCTTACAAAGCCAGATAAAGGGATGTTGTGACTTAAAAAAATACTACAGAAAAAATGAAAAAGAAAAATATGAAGAAAAAATGTTTAAATGAGTTTGACTTTTTTCAAAAAGGGTCTTGCAGTTCTGCATTGCTTTTCTTACTGCTCTACGCATTTATTTGGTTTGCCCTTAAGTTGATGATACACGGAGCTTGATTCTTTGCAATCAGAAATACCATTTAGTCTATTTCTAGGTTTTCAGATAATTATCTTGCATTCTGGCAACTGTCGTAATCAATTTCCCTTTCACTCAGTATAGATGTAGATAACAAGGAACATTTGAGTTAAGCCCTGCTTTCTCTGCCCTCAGGATTGTGATGGCAGATACCATAGGACAAGAGTGTGTATGTGCTGAAGGGGGCTGGGGAAGATTGGAACCTCAGAAGACTTCCTTTTATATAAACATGTTGCTGGTACAGGTTCAGAGACTCTAAATAAGTTTAAACGTAGGCCCTCCAAAAAATGAAGCCAACATTTTGTTTCAGTAAAAGTCCAATGTAAATAGAATTATTATTAATTCATTTATTAATTTAACAAACATTTATAAAATACCTACTCTATCTTCAAAGCCCTGAGGTAGCCCTGCAGAAGATAACATGTTGTACAGGTTTCTGTTTCTACCTTCAAAGACTTTCTGGAAACAGAAGAGTATCTGTAGTAAAATATAAATAGAAAGTCACTGGGATTTTTGCATTAACTCCCCTGTTCAGTTTTTTGAAGCTAGTATAATAAAATGTTAAAATTCAAGTGTTACTCAAGTGAAATAAAGTATGCTGATACTTTGAACATTGAATGATCACAGGATACCCACATGCTGAAATGGGCTTTCCTGTTTGCCAGCCCAGCTATCAATCCCTCCACGCATTTCTAGGGTCATTACTAATATTAACTCTTTACATCTGCCAGTGCTTTAAAAGTCACTTCTACTCAGAAGTTATTATTTGATTCCTCTGATGGACTTGTATAGGAGGCAGAAGATATAGAATTTATATTTAGGGCCATTGGCTGAAGCCAGTGGTTCAAATTTTAATTTAATTTTAATTTGGACGAGTTATTTACCCTCTCTCAGCCTCAGTTTGCTTATCCAGGAAAGGCAGATGATAATAGAATCCAATCAGATAAGGTTGTTGTGAGTATGAAATGATTTAATATGCAAAAGAATAATTCTAGTGATCTGAAGCATCCATGTTCTAGCTATGTAAACAGTAATACTTTTGTGTTCTCTAGGTTCCACAACCTGTTCAGACTACATTGAAATTATATCACCACCTACTCTAGGAAAAATGATCTGTCTTGTTCCCCAATTTCTCTTTAATCCACCATACTAATTTCTTCTTTAACGAAATGATCTTTTTACCCAGATGTCTGTGATCTCTTGATCTATAATTTAGTTATGACCTAGCACCTTGTATTCTAATTAAAGATGACACATTAGTTTTCATTCATATGCTAACTCTAGGTAATTAGTAGTGGCTGCTTGGCAAAGAGAATTGAGAGGAATTCTAAGGCTCAGGGGAACAATGATTTTCCGATATATTACTGAATTCTCCTTCAGTCACAGGAAGATGGGAAAGAGCAAAAACATGGAGGTCTTACTTTTCATCCCTCATATGATGAATCCACTTCTTTTCTATTACATATAACAAAAAATTTAGGATTTAGAAGCTTTCATAATTAATCATACTTACACAATTATCAAATTCTTTTGCTATATTCAAATAGGCAAAGCAGGAGATAGTCTGTGTAGGGAGCATGGTATTGGAGTGCAATGATTAATTAGTGTTCATTTCTGGCTCAGTTTAAAAAGATCTTGTAACACAAAGAAACAGAGGTGAAATATAAATGACACCAAAGAATATGTGTCTTATGTCCTCATTAGGAGTTTTTGGCAAACCATAAACAAATTTAAAATTTAATCTAAGAGAAAAGAGTATAAAACTAGAACTATCTTGTCAGTTTATCAAGATCTACAATGTTAACATCACCAAGGAAGTCAGAAACCATTAATAAATAGCCCATTAACTTGAAAACAAAAATGTCATCACTGTCTCATTTGCTTAATTTATGATCAAATGGTAAAGTTGCATCACTTAAAATCCACGAAGTTTAAGATTTTAAGTCAGACATACTATCTGAAATTGTTCATGTGTGAATGGTAGATATAACTCTTCCTTATGCTAATTATTAGGGTTTTGAAAGTGAAATTATATATCCCCAAAACAGTATAAAAATAGATTATTTTTGCTGTTTCTCTAATGCATGACTTTATTGTCAGGATCCATACTAAATTGTAAACATTAAGACATTTTTATATTTGCAATTCTTGTTACATATTGTGGCCTCTTAGAAATTATAATTTTAAAGGATCTCTTTAATGTTTCTATAGTTATGCCATCTGAGTTCTCACTTTGGTGTTCAAATTTTGTGCTTTCTTTATTCAAATTCACCACTTGTCTCTTTTTCTGATTTTATTATATTTTTCCTATTCCCTGCTTTTTTAGTTTACCTTTTACTCATTTGGATTTTTCTTTAGCTTTTTTGTGGCCTCATATTTACCTCTCCTTTTTTATTTTTAATATTCATAACCATCATCTACCTCTAGATATGTTATTCTAATAATCTCCATTTTTATTCACTATACTCTATCCTTTTCATTTTTTACTTTATATCAATCTCTATATCTGGTCTCAACCAGAAAGAAGATGGTTTATACTGCAAAGACTCTCAGGATTTTTCTCCACATCATCACAATGGATTAATTAGTAAAGTGGTTTTAAGTTTAGTATTTACTTATGTTTTCTTCAGGCTTTATATGTTATCATGGATGATATTGACTATGAGGAATAGGCATTGTTTTTTAAGTATAAGTTTGAATATTTATTTTTCATTCTAAATGAATGCCTTAATAGAGAATATAAAATTTATGGGGTTATCTAAAAGGAATACAGCAATCTCTTTAAATCATGGTTTATTTATTGAAACCCCTATTAAACTAAAAAAAGTATGTGAGTATCCTTTGGTGAATTTCTGATTATTACATGTAATTCTCTTCTGAGAAAAAGATATGGATATGAGAGAGACAGACAGACAGATACACTACAAGCAGATAAGTAGCTTGAAATGCTAGATTGATTGGATTTGGAGCCCAAGTGTGTTTATGTGTTTATTGTAGGAGGTGGGATGGAGAAGGGAACATGTATCTGGATTGAGGTTTCCCAAACAGGAAAAATGAAACTTTTAATTCCAAAGTAAAACTCTTCAAATGTGTGCATTATGTATATAATTAGCATTCATCATATATTTTATTCTTTGCCAATAATTCCACTTTCATGATCTTATTTGTTACCAGGGAAAAATCTTATGAGGTTGGTCTAAGTAATCCCCATTTCACCATGAGGAAACTGAAGTGTATTAAGATTAGTTAACTAGAGTCATATAATTTGTAATAAGGAGAATAGGAACTTAAAACCAGTAAATCTAATTTACATCTTAACATGTATCAATGTCTATATTTGTATTATTGCAGTTTCCAATATAATACTATTTCTTATACTGAATAAGCATATGACTTCCATAGTGTCAAATATAAGAAAAAAACTGAAATTTCTGTTCGGGGCACATCAGCTACTAGAGTGATCTGAAACTCTTGGATGGGGATAGCTAAGACAGTGAAGTAATGGAATCATTCAGTTCTAGACTCTTCAGTTGGTGATGAAACTTAGACACACATGTCCTACTGGATTACTGGTCATATCTTCTATACGGGCAACACATTGATACGATGAAGGATTGGAGAGAAATGTACTATTTGCTGATTCCTTGTCTCTGAATGACCCATCATCCTCAAGAATGGTTAAGTAAGAAGGCCTGTACTGACCTGCTCAGAGTTAAAAAAAAAAAAGTTGCTAATCTATGCATTTTACCTTCTTTTTGTAAACAATTTTATTTAAAATTCACACTTGTGTGTTATTACACCTAAAACCAGTTGTCATGGAAAGGATTGCTAGTTTTCTGGGTTTTGTTTTTTTAACTCAGCAAAGTACATAACTGCACGTGTAGTTTACAAACTCTGCACATAAAATCTTGGGTATTTAATGCCACCTGCCCGACAATAGTCAGAGGAATACTGTGGGAGTGCATTTATTCTTTATTTTTTTAAATCTTTCTCATTGTATCCAAAGTCACTTGTCTGGCAAGTCTCCATTGTTGATTCAGAGAAGATAGCTTCAGGGTATGTTTTGCCTAGAGCTCCGCTTACTCAAGATTATAAACATTCATAAGACAGTAAACTTGAATTTCAAATAACAGGAGAAGCTGAATATTATGTTTAAATTATACATATAAACGACTTGGTTTCTATCACTGGAATATTAACCTAGATAAATATGCAACAATGATTGTTGCTAGGAATGTACCTGTCATAAAATGGCGGACAACTCCTCTTACATCTGTCATGGAAAAAGACATTTTATCAAGTTTCTCACTAACAATCTTGAGGAACACCAGGAAGTGATTTGGACAGAGTTGAAATGCCATATCAACAGTGGCAGCCAGTGACATGAAGCAGAAGTTCACGCAAGACAGAAAAGTGGAACATATCTTGAGAGGCCTTTTTGAAGTAACATTGATGGTTAGACAGGTTAGGAGTAATGATAGAAAGCTCTTCCATGCCTGAAAGATAACTGAATTAGAAAGTCATAGACGTTAGATGTGAAAGAGCTCCATTAAGGTCATCTCATTCATTCCCTGCCAGCAGAGGATTGTTCCCTATAGCACAGTCTATAGGACAATGGAATAATGTTTGAAAAAAATGGCTTCCCCCAGCCTACACTAGATAATCATTGCATATCAGAAGCTCTCAAACTGCTCATCCTGTACTCTATCTTAGTTAGCAAATTAAAATGATTAATAGATTTAGAGGCTCCAGGTCTGAATAACAAAGAAGGAACTCTCTGTACCAATGTCATAGCAAAAGTCACTGATTTAATGAAAAGAGCTCAATATGAATGGAATGAATAAAAGAAGAGTTTTATGCAAGAGAGCCCTTCCCCTAGGTGGATGTGGGGTTCAGACACCTATAAGAGCTTACCCGAAGTATTATTTAAGCCACTGCTTGCAAACCTCTGAAGTTGAAACCTTTAGCACAGAGTTTTAGATGGAAAAAATGCTTTATTCCCTTGCTTGGGAATTCTGTGTCTGTAATGAAAAGACCTCTTAAAGCCATTAAGAATTGAATAACTGAACGTGGGTCTCATAAAAGGTAATTGTTGTATCCTGATTGGATGCAGTGTATCCTGGGGACAGTAGGTAGGAAGTTAAATGCAAAGGGAAAATTACAAAGAAATGAGCCTAGAAGTGACATTCAGGAGTCCAAGATCTAGCTCTAGCCTTGGTTTGCTTTTCTAAGGGTTTGTTTCCATATTAAGTCTCATTTTTCTAACCTTTACTTCATAGCTATTAACTTTATAAACCACAGCATCTGGCAAGCAATATTCTATTCCTAAAACAAACAAAACAAAAAAAACCGACTCATGTTAAGAGGAGGGAATAGTGGGGTGGAGCAAGATGGCGGAGGAGTAGGAGACCTGGATTTCGTCTGGTCTCAGGAATTCAGCTGAATAGGGATCAAACCATTCTGAACACCTACGAATTCAACAGGAGATTGAAGAAGAGAGTAGCAACAACTCTCTGAACAGAGAAGCGACCACTTACTGGAAGGTAGGATGTGCGGAGAAGTGAATCCTAGGCGATATTTGGGAGGATAGACGGCGGGGGAGGGGGCCTCCGTCGGCCGCTTCTGGCAAGTGATAGAGCCACAGAGCACAAAATCGGACCTTTAGAAGTTGGCTCCACTGAGGGACCTCACTCCAGTGGCTAAGTGGGGGGTGGAACTCTCGCGGGACAGTGTGGTCTCAGGACCCTCGGAGTCACAGAAAGACCAGGGGTGCCTGAGTGCGGCAGAGCTCCCAGGTGTCAGAGTGGGGAAGCCGGCTGCAGAGGTGGAGACGAGGTGCAGGCTCTCAGCTCGGGGTGGCCATAAACTGATCAGCGACACAGTCGGGCCACTGCTCCTCCAGCAGGGACCCAACAAGCGGCAGATCCGGGAATACTCCCCTTCCTCCCCCAGGAGGAGCGGCACGGGAGCGCACCGCAGGGATCTGCTGGGTTTGGAGACTCCACACTGAGTCGGGTGCCAGAGATAGAAACGCTCGGTTGCAGGCCGGGTGAGCATGGAGTGCAGCCGGAGACCGGGGACACGGGAGTGACTGGCTGCTTTTCTCTGGGGGCGCACTGAGGAGCGGGGCCACAAGTTCTCAGCTCCTCCGGGCGGAGTTTGGGAGGCCACCATTTTCACTCTCATCCTCCAAAGCTGTACGGGAAGCTTGCAGGGAACAAAAATTCCCGAGAGCAAACCCGAGCAGATTGCTTACCCCGGACCGACAAGAGCAGGGCAATTCCACCTCTGGCAGACATTTGGGAACCACGGCAACAGTCCCCTCCCCAAGAAGATCAGCACGAACAGCCAGCCAAGACCAAGTTTACCGATCAAGGAGAATGGGAGAACTCCAGCGCTAGGGGAATACTGCACATAGAATTCATGGCTTTTTTTACCATGATTAATTAGTTTTTCAAAGTTAATTTTTTTAACTGTTTTTTTAAATTTTTCTTTTTTCCTTTTTCAAACAACATCTTATCAATCCCTTTTTGAAAAAAAAAACCTTTTATTTTTCATTTTTAGAGTCATATTCTATCCCTTCATAGTAGATACCCTTATTTTTGGCATATATATATATATGTATATATATATACATATATATATACATAAAAGTTGTTCTCTCTTTAAAATTTTGAGATACAGTTTCTTCTAACAGATCAAAATATACCCTAAATCACTAGTGTATGGCTTTGTTCTAGTCTCCTGCCTGATCACATTCTCTCCCTTTTTTTTATTAAATCTTCTTCTTTCTTTTTTCAAACAACTTCTTATCTTATCAATTCCTTTTATAAAATCTTTTATAATTTTCATCTTTACAGTCATCTTCCATCCCTTCATTGTATCAACCCTTATTTGGTACATATATGTCTTTCTTTCTTTAAAATTTTAGGAGGCACTTTCTTCTAACAGACCAAAATACACCCAAAATCTAGTGTGTGGCACTGATCTACACACTAGCCTGATCATATTTGATCATATTCTGTTTTTTTTTTGTTTTGTCCTGTTTTTGTTTGTTTTTATCTTTTTCTTTTTTCTCTTTCTTTCCCTTTCTTTTCCCCTGGTTTCAGGTCTTTTCTTATTTGTTTAGAGTATATTTGCTGGGGACATTGTTAACCTGTTAGCATGTTGTTCTCTCATTCATCTATTCTCCACTGGACAAAATGACAAGACGAAAAAATCACCTCAGCAAAAAGAACAAGAGGTAGTACCATCAGCCAGGGACCTACTCAATACAGACATTAGTACGACGTCGGACCTAGAGTTCAGAATCATGATCTTAAAGATACTAGCTGGGCTTGAAAAAAGCATGGAAGTTATTAGAGACACCCTTCCTGGAGGAATAAAAGAACTAAAATCTAACCAAATTGAAATCAAAAAGGCTATTAATGAATTGCAATCAAAAATGGGGGCACTAACTGCTAGGATAAATGAGGCAGAAGAAAGAATCAGCGATATAGAAGACCAAATGATGGATAATCAAGAAGCTGAGAAAAAGAGAGATAAACAACTACTGGATCACGAGGGCAGAATTTGAGAGATAAGCGATGCACTAAGATGAAACAACATTAGAATAATTGGGATCCCAGAAGAAGAAGAAAAAGAGAGAGGAGCAGAAGGTATATTGGAGCAAATTATAGCAGAGAACTTCCCAAATGTGGGGAAGGAAACAGGCATCAAAATCCAGAGGCACAGAGAACCCCTCCCAAAATCAATAAAAATAGGTCAACACCCCGACATCTAATAGTAAAACTTAGGAGTCTCAGAGACAAAGAGAAAATCTTGAAAGCAGCTCAGGAGATGAGATATGTAACATAAAATGGTAGAAGCATTAGATTGGCAACAGACCTATCCACAGAGACCTGACAGGTCAGAAAGGAGTGGCATGATGTATTCAGAGCACTAAACGAGAAAAATATGCAGCCAAGAATACTATATCGAGCTAGGCTGTCATTGAAAATTGAAGGAGAGATAAAAATCTTCCAGGACAAACAAAAACTAAAGGAATTTGCCAACACGAAACCAGCCCTACAAGAAATCTTGAAAGGGGTCCTCTAAGCAAAGAGAGAGCCTAAAAGAAGCATAGACCAGGAGGAATACAGACAATATACAGTAACAGTCACCTTAGAGGCAATACAATGGCACTAAATTCATATTTTTCAATAGTTACCCTGAATGTAAATGGGCTAAATGCCCCAATCAAAAGACACAGGCTATCAGATTGGATTAAAAAACAAGACCCATCGATATGCTGTCTGCAAGAGACTCATTTTAGACCCAAAGACACCTCCAGATTGAAAGCGAGGGGGTGGAAAACCATTTACCATGCTAATGGACACCAAATGAAAGCTGGAGTGGCAATCCTTATATCAGACAAATTAAATTGTAAAACAAACACCGTAATAAGAGATGAGGAAGGACACTATATCCTACTTAAAGGGTCTATCAAACAAGAAGATCTAAGATTTGTAAATATCTATGCCCCTAACATGGGAGCAGCCAATTATATAAGGCAATTAATAACAAAAACAAAGAAACACATTGACAACAATACAATAATAGTGGGGGACTTTAACACCCACCCTGACTGAAATGGACAGATCATCTAAGCAAAAGATCAACAAGGAAATAAAGACTTTAAATGACACACTGGACCAAATGGACTTCACAGACATATTCAGAACATTCCATCCCAAAGCAACAGAATACACATTCTTCTCTAGTGCCCATGGAACATTCTCCAGAATAGATCACATCTTAGGTCACAAATCAGGTCTCAACTGGTACCAAAAGATTGGGATCATTCCCTGCATATTTTCAGACCACAGTGCTTTGAAACTAGAATTCAATCACAAGAGGAAAGTCAGAAAGAACTCAAATCCATGGAGGCTAAAGAGCATCCTACTAAAGAATGAATGGGTCAACCAGGAAATTAAAGAAGAATTTAAAAAGTTCATGGAAACCAATGAAAATGAAAACATAACTGTTCAAAATCTTTGGGATACAGCAAAGGCAGTCCTAAGAGGAAAGTATATAGTAATACAAGCCTTTCTCAAGAAACAAGAAAGGTCTCAAATATACAACCTCACCCTATACCTAAAAAGCTAGAGAAAAAACAGCAAATAAAGCCTAAACCCAGGAGGAGAGGAGAAATAATAAATATTGGAGCAGAAATCAATGAAATAGAAACCAAAAGAACAGCAGAACAGATCAACGAAACTAGGAGCTGGTTCTTTGAAAGAATTCACAAAATTGATAAACCCCTGGCTAGACTTATCAAAAAGAAAAGAGAAATGACCCAAATCAACAAAATCATGAATGAAAGAGGAGATATCACAACCAACACCAAAGACATACAAACAATTATAAGAACATATTATGAGCAACTCTATGCCACCAAACTAGATAAGCTGGAAGAAATGGATGCATTCCTAGAGATATATCACTACCAAAATTGAACCAGGAAGAAATAGAAAACCTAAAGAGACCTATAACCACTAAGGAAATTGAAGCAGTCATCAAAAATCTCCCAACAAACAAAAACCCAGGGCCAGAGGGCTTCCCAGGGGAATTCTACCAAACATTTAAGGAAGAATTAATACCTATTCTCCTGAAACTGTTCCAAAAAATAGAAATGGAAGGAAATCTTCCAAACTCATTTTATGAGGCCAGCATTACCTTGATCCCAAAACCAAACAAAGACCCTATCAAATAGGAGACTTACAGACCAATATCCTTGATGAATATGGATGCAAAAATTCTCACCAAAATACTAGCCAATAGGATCCAACAGTACATTAAAAGGATTATTCACCATGACCAAGTGGGATTTATCCCTGGGCTGCAAGGATGGTTCAACATCTGCAAATCAATCTACGTGATACAATACATTAACAAAAGAAAGAACAAGCATCATATGATCCTCTCAATAGATGCAGAAAAAGCATTTGACAAAGTACAGCATCCTTTCTTGATCAAAACTCTTCAGAGTATAAGTTTAGAGGGTATATACCTCAATATCATAAAAGCCATCTATGAAAAATTTACAGCAAATATCATTCTCAATGGGGAATGGCTGAGAGCTTTTTCCCTAAGGTCAGGAATGTGGCAGGGATGTCCACTCTCACCACTGCTATTCAACATAGTGTTAGAAGTCCTAGCCACAGCAGTCAGACAACAAAAAGAAATCAAAGGCATCCAAATTGGCAAAGAGGAAGTCAAATTTCACTCTTTGCAGATGATATGATACTGTATGTGGAAAACCCAAAAGACTCCACCCCAGAACTGCTAGAACTCATACAGGAATTCAGTAAAGTGGCAGGATATAAAATCAATGCACAGAAATCAGTGGCATTCCTATACACCAACAATAAGACAGAAGAGAGAGAAAGTAAGGAGTCGATCCCATTTACTATTGTACCCCAAACCATAAGCTACCTAGGAATAAATCTAACCAAAGAGGCAAAGGATCTGTACTCAGAAAACTATAAAATACTCATGAAAGAAATTGAGGAAGACACAAAGAAATGGAAAAATGGAAATTCATGCTCATGGATTGGAAGAACAAACATTGTGACGATGTCAGTGTTACCTAGAGCAATCTATACATTCAATGCAATCCCCATCAAAATACCATCCACTTTTTTCAAAGAAATGGAACAATTCCTAAAATTTGTATGGAACGAGAAGAGACCCCGAATAGCCAGAGGAATGTTGAAAAAGAAAAGCAAAGCTGGTGGCATCACAATTCCGGGCTTCCAGCTCTATTACAAAGCTGTCATCATCAAGACAGTATGGTACTGGCACAAAAACAGACACATCAATCAATGGAACAGAATCGAGAGCCCAGAAATGGACCCTCAACTCTATGGTCAACTCATCTTCGACAAGGCAAGAAAGAATGTCCAATGGTAAAAAGACAGTCTCTTCAACAAATGGTGTTGGGAAAATTGGACAGCCACATGCAGAAGAATGAAACTGGACCATTTCCTTACACCACCCACAAAAATAGACTCCAAATGGTTGAAAGACCTAAACGTGAGACAGGAATCCATCAAAATCCTAAAGGAGAACACAGGTAGCAACCTCTTCGACCTCAGCCACAGCAACTTCTTCCTAGAATCATCGCCAAAGGCAAGGGAAGCAAGGGAAAAATGAATTATTGGTATTTCATCAAGATAAAAAGCTTTTGCACAGCAAAGAAACAGTCCACAAAACCAAAAGACAACCGACAGAATGGGAGAAGATATTTGCAAATGACATATCAGATAAAGGGCTAGTATCCAAAATCTATAAAGAACTTATCAAACTCAACACCCAAAGAACAAATAATCCAATCAAGAAATGGGCAGAAGACATGAACAGACATTTTTCCAAAGGAGACATCCAAATGGCCAACAGACACATAAAAAAGTGCTCAACATCGCCCGCCATCAGGGAAATCCAAATCTAAACCTCAACGAGATACCACCTCACACCAGTCAGAATGGCTAAAATTAACAAGACAGGAAACGACAGATATTGGCGGAGATGCGGAGAACGGGGAACCCTCCTACACTGTTGGTGGGAATGCAAGTTGGTGCAACCACTCTGGAAAACAGTATGGAGGTTCCTCAAAGAGTTGAAAATAGAGCTACCCTCCCTTCCAGCAATAGCACTACTGGGTATTACCACAAAGATACAAATGTAGGGATCCAAAGGGGTACGTGCACCTCAAGGTTTACAACATTAATGTCCACAATAGCCAAACTGTGGAAAGAGCCAAGATGTCCATTGACAGATGAATGGATAAAGAAGAGGTGGTATATATACACAATGGAATATCATGCAGCCATCAAAAGGAATGAGATCTTGCCATTTGCAACGACGTGGATGGAACTGGAGGGTGTTATGCTGAGTGAAATAAGTCAATCAGGGAGAGACATGTATCATATGACCTCACTGATATGAGGAATTCTTAATCTCAGGAAAGAAACTGAGGGTTGCTGGAGTGATGCGGGAGTAGGAGGGATGGGGCGGCTGGGCGATAGACATTGGGTAGGGTATGTGGTATGGTGAGCGCTGTGAATTGTGCAAGACTGTTGAATCACAGATCTGTTCCTCTGAAACAAATAATGCAATATATATTAAAAAAAAAAAAAAGAGGAAGAAGATAGCAGGAGGGGAAGAATTGAAGGGCCAGAAATCGGAGGGGGAGACCAACCATGAGAGATGATGGACTCTGATAAACAACCTGAGGATTCTAGAGGGGAGGAGGGTGGGAGGATGGGTGGGTTAGCCTGGTGATGGGTATTAAGGAAGGCACGTTCTGCGTGGAGCACTGGGTGCTATGCACAAACAATGAATCATGGAACACTACAAAAAAAAAAAAAAGGAGGAGGGAATAATGGGAAGACTTTCCTTACTGAAATTCTGCAAGTCTCCCTGGCTATGAGCGTATTTAGTACTTGAGGCTAGATGCAAATGTGAATCAGCACAAAATACATAGCCAGGTGATACCAAATTTCCCATCCTCAGTAAGCCAACTGGTTCTTGAGTTGTTAGAAAAAGAAAAGGGCAAAAGAGGGCTTCATCATAATATTTCTGGACATTATCTGGTGAACCTCTATTCTACAGGCTGAGCTCATAGTAGAGGTTAGATTTGCATAGATCTCTGGAGTATGAACTGGCTATTCTAAAACAATGAGGGTGTATCTGTATCTGTGAGTAAATAAGTAGGCATTTCCACACATTTCATGGTGCTGCTGCTGTTAATTATTTTCTTCTTGGCATCAGATGACCAGATCTTGCATCCCCATCTATTTCTGATTCACTGAGGCAAGTCAAGTCTCAGCTTTAGTTTCCTCTCCAGAAATGGGGATAATTAAAAAACTGCTCTATATTTCTCCCTATTTATGAATTTGTTAACCATAAAATGCTACATTTAAACATTATATTTGGAATTATTAAGAATTTTGTGCTCCTGCCCATTTCTAATATTTTTGCTGGCAAAAGAGCTACATGTTCCTTTCCTGTTTGCCAATCTGTTAATCTGCCCATGAATCAACGGTATAGTACTACTTTGTGCCTATGTTGTGCTCAAAATTGTGCTTATCACAATATGTTGAACTTCACTTTAAAAGTTCCTTTAGTTCCACATTATCAATAAAAACAACGGGCTACATATTTCCCTTCTGTAGTGATGTTTATCATCTTTATGTTTCCTAACTTTAGTTTTTATTGAATTATACTAATTCTGAAAAATGGAATGAAGCTTCTTTTTAAACTTTTATGATGCATATCTTTGGAATATGCCTTCTCCCTTAAAGAGGCACTCATTTTGCTCCTTAATTTTAGGACTTTTTGACTATGTCTGTGTCATCATTCATTCTATTCTTTAAGGCCCAGTTAAAATATAATTTTCTTGTGAAGTATTTTTTATTAAGATTTTATTTATTTATTTATTTATTTATTTATTTATTTAACACAAGTAGGGGAAGGTCAGAAGGAGAGGGAGAGAGAGAATCCCAAGCGGACTCCAAGGTGAGCACAGAGCATGATGCTGGGCTGGATGTCATGACTCCAAGATCATGACCTTAGCCAAAATCAAGTTGGTTGCTTAACTGACCAAGTCACCCAGGCACCCCTCTTATGATGTTTTATTAGATGCCTTTGTAATAAGAATTTGGATTCTAGAGTCAGAAGGCATGAGTTTGATTTTTGGTTGGGTCTTCTATTAGCAGTGCAAATTTGGAAAAGATGCTTAGACTCTCAAACCTGTTTTTAAGCAAATCAGAGTGACAGTAGTATCTATATTGTGAAACTAGAAAAAACAATGTACTTTAAAGTGCTGTGCACAGGGCATATTACCCAACAAGTGCCCAATAATACTATAATTGTATAAATGTATTTTCCTCTATCATTCACGACTATTCAATTATAGCATACCTATAATATAATATTTGTAAATGTATATAACACATCTGTCTTCTGTCATTCTATAAGTTGATGGGATGGAAGGAACAACACAGTATTTTTTTCAAAGATTTTATTTATTTATTCATGAGAGAGAGAGAGAGAGAGAGAGAAGCAGAGGGAGAAGCAGGCTCCCAAGGAGTAGGGAGCCTGATGCGGGACTTGATCCCAGGACCCTGGGACCATGACCCGAGCTGAAGGCAGACGCTTAACTATCTGAACCACCCAGGTGCCCAACAACACAGTATTAAAGTCCAGGGAAAATATAATAACATTAGCCTATACTTGCCATATACTAAACCCTCATGTTAGCAATGAACATAGTCTGCTGTGAATTTCAACAATGCTAACCAAGCCTTATAGATGAAGAAATTAGACATAAAGACAATAGAGATAAAAACATTTCAGGTCAAAAATTCTCCAAAATTTGCACACATCAAATATTGCTGCACCAATTATAATTCCATTTGAAACACTGATCTTTTGGAGTCAGTCTAACACAGAGACAGACAATATTTACCACTTTGGTCCATGAGGCATGTGATATTAGTCCTTTGGGATTCACATTATAAGACAGTTTTCAGTGGATCAATGATATTTACCACTGTAATTATATTAAAAGGAATGAGAAAAAAAGAAAACAAAAGCCAGGCAAGAGGGAAGCATTCTGCTTTCAGCTGAGCTTAAAAATGGAGAGCTAATGAGATGGAGAGTAATAAGAAGACTGTTGCAGGCAACAGGAATTACAGGGGATAAATTCTGTTTACCAATATCAGAGGAATTCGTGGAGGGCTAGGGTCAAGCGGGAGGTAATTACAGATTACAGATTTCCATAAGGTAATCCGTCAGAAATCTATCACAACTTTAAAAATAACTATGAGGAACAGATATACTGAAGACATAGTCAATGGAATTGCTAGAGGAAGAGGAAATGGTGGTTGTGTGTGTAGGTGTAGATGTTGCTGGGCTTCTGTGATCAGCTTCATGTGGTTTATCATAGAACTTGAAAATATGAACCCTGAGAGATTACTGTGGAAGTGAACTGAGTAGTTAAGGTGAGATGCTGAGACCATATGAAGGTATGGATAAGATGTTAAGCAGAGATGCAACTGTGACACAGTGGTGTACACAGACAGATTTGCAGAAGGGGTTGTAATGTGTTTTTAATGTGTTTGTAAAAGCTGTGGAAGTCTTGGCATTCTGCCCAAACCATCAAGGCTTCATGCAAATAGGTTGGAGGGAAGGTTTGAGACAGACAGTTAGATGAACAGCGTGGAGCATGCCATCAGAGCCTGAAGGGGAAATAAAGTTTATTAATTAGGGGAATTAATTGGATAGCTGTGATTTTTTTTTTCCTTATGTGGTTAAAATGGATTGGGAAAAAGGACTAGAAGTGTATACAATTTAGTAGCTGCACTTAAAATATAATCATCTTGGAACCGAACCTAAGACATGAGGAGGAAAATGGCAAAGGCCAAGAGGCATGACACTCATACGGCACTGTTAGTAACTGTCACATTTTTAAGGTAGTATTTAATGATTCTTGTTTCTTAGGGACACTAGTTCAAATCAATCTAGTGAAAGAGACTAGCAAATTGCTTGTAGCAGAAGTAAATTAAATGCTATTTCAGTGTAAATTGGCAGCTCTTGGATAGATCTTAAGAAAGATATCTTTGCTATGAATTTCTCTAGACCAAATTCAGCAGAAACTTTTAACATCTTATAGACAACACTCTCAACCAAAAATTTTTCCCACTGTTGTTTACTTTTTGAATTTTCCTAAGATTCTCTGGGACTGTTCTTATAGTTTAGGTTGCTGAAATAGATTCGCTTTAAGATATCTACTTTCATTCCTCTTCTTTCATTTTATGAGTTCATTATTTCACTTAATTTCATATTCTGTGTCTGAATAAGACATCTATTCCCTTTCTCTTATTTTTTAGATTATTATCAAGTAATATCCTTTTCGGGATGTCTGGGTGGCTCAGTCTGGGTGCCTTACCTTTGGCTCAGGTCATGATCTCAGGGTCCTGGGATTGAGTCCCACATCAGGCTCCATTCTCAGCGGGGAGCCTGCTTCCCCCTTCTGCCTGCCGCTCCCCTGCTAGTACTCTCTCTGACAAATAAATACATAAAATCTTAAAAAAAAGTAATATCCTTTTGAACTTATCAGGATGTTCCTTCAATTTCTATTGTTGATGATAACAACCAGTAAAACACATGAATTCAGATAAATAACTTCTCCATTCAATTTGAAGTTAATATTAAGTAAAATGTTATTTTACAGTTAACATGTTTCCCATGTGTTATTTCAAAAAACAATGCTTATCATCAATTTGTGAAATCGATATGATCCTAATATTATAAATTTGGAAGCTAAGTATGGAGCTCAGGCTAGAGCATTTTAACTGTCAATTCAATATTATTTCCAAGTTCAATAAGCAGAAAAAATAGCTTTTAAGCTCATATGACATACCAGACACTATGCTAGTAACTAAACTATAAGATATTTTGGTCCCAACCCCAGTGAAGTCTAATGGGGGAGGGTGACTATTTTGAGTCACTATTGCAAGAACGTTGCTAGAGTTAAGTATAGAGGTGATGGAAAGACAGAGGAGGGGCAATAAATGTAGTTGAGAGAAAAGAAGGGGAGATTTCCTGAAGGCAGATTCATTCAGCCAGACATGGTTTTGGTTAAAAGAGGAATTATTTGCAGTTATAGGCACATGGGGGTTCTGGAAGTGAAAAAGGGCATCTATATGCAGGAAATTTCACATAATCCAGCATAAATGAGAGCAGAGTACAAGAGAGGAGTTTTGAGATCTAAACATGGGAATGGATCACATATTTTGAGCTTTGAGCCATTGACTGTCAGTCAGCATTTTTGCCATTCCCATTCCATTGCACTATGCCCACCTGTGAGTTATTTGCTAATAGGAAAATTTCCATAACATATACCATTTAATATCAAAGAAGGGACAGAAATTGAATAAATAGAGAAATGGCAGAATGAGAGCAAGAGAAGGCAAAGACTCTCCTCCTCCTGAGCACTGATGAGAATTCCTTAAACGAAGGTGTGACCCAAAAGGAATTGATATTTTTAGTTTAATGGTTACGTGAGAAGAATGCTGCTGAGAGTTGTTGAGTAAAGGTCACTCAATATTTAATTTTAGAGTCTTTTTTATATCTTTTGAACCTAGAATTTTTTAAGAAACTTAATTGTGATGACTATGTGATATGTATTTAGATTATAGAATCAGGTGTTTTGTGAATCTTAACTATGGTAATTGAGGGTGCATATTTAACATCCTACTGCCAATTTCTCATAAGCCAATTCGTATTTGCAAATACATTCATTCACAAATATGTCAATGCCTTTTTCTTCCCCTTAGATATTTCGGATTCAAACAATTTTAGAGGTCATGTAAAGCAGCTTCTGGATATAAATGAAGCTATAGTAACTGTAAAATTAAAAATCCCACTGGCCCTTTCCCCATCTGCTCATGCACAATGTTAAGTATTTATGAGGGCCTCAGAGGCTGTCTTACAGGTACATAGAATCACATTATGTCTTGCTGGACACAGCTGTTGCTTCACTATCTTCATCTGGGGACCCACGGGAAATTGCCATATTCTCCTGTTACCCTTCTCCCTTGTTTCAGCATAGGCCATGAAATCTTTAAATGCCAAAGTTCAGCTCTGTTCCATCATGAGGTAGGTAAGTATACCTCTCTCACAATTTCTTTTACATCAGTTAGAGGGCTAATTAGAAGCATAGCTTGCACCACAATGAATATTACAGTTTTAGAAAACTGTTATGCTGGTTTTTGTTTTCATTCTATTTCTGCTTCTCCAATCCTACCTCCCTGCCTTTTGTCAAATGGTTCTCTGAAAGTAAATATGAGAGCAGTGGGTATTAGAATAAGATACAGGTGCTCCTGAGAGCCATCAAGCTATTTTTAGTTTCACTCTTGAGGACAGAACTTTATTCCTTGGTCAAGATTATTGAGATTTGTTCCTTATTTCCTTAGGTTAATTTCTTTTCAGGAAATCCATTCAGACTGCATGAAAATAAACTTTTGGCCAGTTTGCCAGCCAAACACAGTAGAGGTTCAAGCTAAGAAATCTTTAAAAGGAAGTAATAACAATAATAATAAAATAATTTAACCAAGTGCTTTATCTGTGTCAGACAGCCATTCAAAGGTATTTATGATTATAAAGAATTTAGAGAAAAATATATTTCATATTTTTATGTTTTATGTAGAATTTTTTCCCATATCTCAAACTCTTTAAATTTGGCTCATTTACCCATGCCCTACATAAATGCCAAGTAGAAAACACCTGCTTAGGAAATTGCCCTGGACTATTTTCCATTTTCATCCAACCTACTTCTGTGATTCTGGCCCCTTTCCTTCTCAGATTTTGGATCTATATCCTGGCCTTTAAAACCTGCTTTCAATTTTAGGAATAATTTTACTCTTCCATGTTTGACTGAATGGATTTCACTTTTCCACCTGGATTCTGGCATTATCTAGTCTCTTGATTTTATACTTCCTAAATTTTTATGGAAGAGAAAACAAATAATGATAATTCCTCCCTCTTTCATCCCTGGTCCCTCAACTTCAATACTAGTGGAGAAAGAGGGTAAGATAAGTGGTTCCCATTACAATAAAACCCTCATTTAGTGGGCAATAAAGCTAAATTCTAGAATGGTTCTATGATTTCTCCAGTGATTAGATAGCAGACTCCATGAAGGTAAAATCATTGTCACTAAACTTTGCATCCTTTAATGATTCAACAACTTGTATTCAGAGATGATGTAATTAACCAGCATTGGTTGAATTGAAAAGAACATAAATTATTAGTGGTAAAAGTACACACACACACACAAACACACAGCCATTGGAGTGTAGCTATTCCTTCTCTCAGCTCCCTAGCTGCAAAGGAAATTAAGTATGACTTAAATTCATCCAATTTTATCTTGCCATCTGGGATTTAACTTTTGAATGAATGTCACAGAATGCAAGCTCAGTTGAAGACTTTGGGAAGAGACTAGAGTGGAGTCCAGAAATAATAGCAAAGTTGATGTTCTACTGTTGGAGTCCAATGGCAGAGTACAAGGTCCCAGGGCCTATGGTTCTAGAAGCAGGCATGGGTTATGAAAGTGTAGTGGTGAGAGAATGAGAAGAGCTATTATAAATAAATATTTCTCTGATATCGATTTGGCTCTGCTTTGGTTCCTGTCTGATTACCAAATTTGTACTATCACATGTACTATCATGTAACCTATAGTATCCTTCCAGTTCATTTTCTGTTTAATTTATACAAAGGTATTTAATATGATTTTCAACACATAAACTGAATTGATATCAAAAGTGGGGTACAAGAAATGGGGATAAGGAAGATTTGTAATTTGTTAACTGGGCTAATTTGAGCATAAATCAATTAAAATTTCCTTAGAGCAGAGGAGAAAATGTGACAGTCCATGGTATGTAGTGATGGATATCTAATTGAGTTGTCACCTCTACTCAGCTGTCCTAAAATGTCTGATGAAAGGATGACATTGGGGTTTAAGTTGCCTCTGATCTTAGAGCAGTACAAAGGACATGAAAAGTTGAAAAAAATATGTAATAGAATCTTGCTTTTATTAACATTGAAGAAGTTATGGAAAATAACAAATATAAGACTAAATTCTTGATTCATGTCACACCCCAAAATCCAAGGATTTCCATGACTTTCCAAGAAGAACCTCTTACCTGATTTTTATGCTGAAAAAAACAGTATAATGCTGCCAAATTCCAAATTTTAATGTCTGTTAGATTCATAAACTTAACAGATTTTTTTTTTTTTTAGTGGGTGGCAGTTTTAATAAGGGAACTTATATATACAAGGCTTATCTTGGGTGGCTGCAAGATGAGTAGTTCTCTGTACCTGACTGTCAGAATCCGAAGAGTTTATCTAGAGGCCTTAATAGGGTTCAGTCATGGATACTGTCCAGATGGTCTCAACACCACATTACTATCTCAAGGCTATGTCCATATCCTCGGGGCTCCTTCTGGGCAGGAAAGGCAAGGGGGTACATGTTCCAAGGACAAGGGAGGGGGTAATCAACCTCAGATTGCCTAGGTCTAGCTTGTGGATCCACCAGCAGTCTCATTTTCTCAATGACCTCCCACAACAGATACACAGTTAATTTGAATTTGATACGAATAAAATAAAAGTTTTAGTATACGTAAACCCCAAGTATTGCATGGGAAATACTTGTGTTAAAAAATCACTTGTTGTGATGAGCACTGGGTGTCATACACAACAAATGAACCATTGAACACTATATCAAACACCAACGATGTACTCTACAGTGGCCAACTGAACACAACAACAACAACAAAAAATTAAACAAATCACTTTAACAGATATTTTAAGTAAAAAAAAAACATTACATTTATCCTAAATGAGTAGAACCCTGAGAATTATGATGAAAATAAAGATTTCAAGGAATTTCAGTTTCCTGACTTTTTAACCAGTATGAGCGTCCATTATTGAATGAAACAGTACCTTCTCTCTTGTCACAAGTTCTTACTTCCAGGACTCCTGGGTGGCTCAGTCGGTTAAGAATCTGTCTTTGGCTCGGGTCACGATCCCAGGACCCTGGGATGGAGTCCTGCTTTGGGTTTCTTGCTCAGTGGGGAAACTGCTTCTCTCTGCCTGTTGCTCCCCATGCTTGTGCTCTCTCTCAGACAAATAAATAAATCTTAAAAAAAAGTTCTTACTTCCTTGCTTAAAGAGGCTATAACTTCTTTATTTTAGCAAGTTTCTTACTGAGGAAAAAGAAGTGCATTTTTTCTCATGTTCTAGCCCTCAAGTTTTCTTTTCTCCCGAATTAGTTGGGATGCAGCATGCCATATTTTCAATTATAAAGTCAAAGTTTTGAAGAGAATTTTTATATACCAAAGTAATTGCAGTGCCTTTCTAATTTATACCAGCGGATATCTGGAAAATATTTAGGAATGGATATTGAATGAATTTTCCCTAGGAATATAAGAACTTAATTTTAGATCAAGAGAATTCACCATTATGTTTGGGTAATAATTCTAACTATAGATCTTCCTGGACTTACAATGGGGTTACATCCCGATAAGCCCATCATAAGTTGAAAATACAGTAAATTGAAAATACATGTAATACACCTAATCTTTTGAACATCACAGCTTATCTTAGCCTACCTTAAACATGCTCAGAATGCTTATATTAACCTACAGTTGGGCAAATCATCTAACAATGGCTATTTTATAAAAAATATTGAATATTTTATATAATTGAATACTACACTGAAAGTCAAAAACAGAATGTTTGTAAATGTGTGTGTTGTTTACCCTCATGATCGGGTAACTGATGGGGAGCTACAGTTTACTGCTACTGCCTAGCATCATTAGAGAGGATTGTATCACGTATTGCTAGCCTGGGAAAATATTAAAATTAAAAATTCAAAGGACAGTTTTTACTGAATGCATGTAACTTGTGCACCATCATAAGCTTGAGAAATTATGTCAAATCATCATTAAGTCAGGGACACCTGTATTTGTTGAGGTGACCTATTGTAGTTTAGATTTCAATTTAAAGGGGACATGATAAATAAAGTTGAATATCAGAAATGTCTTAATAAAATTAAAAATAATTCTCTAATTATCATGTCTCTCAGAATATCTTTGTTAATATATATTCTAGGACCCAGTTACAGAAAATCTGATTCATTAAAACTAGGATGAAGTTCAGAAATATCCAATTTTAATGAGCATTTCAGATAATTCTTGTGTGGTTGGAGGATCAAACTTTGAGATATAGAGGTATAAAACCAACATTTGGAGATAAGGATGCCTAAAATATGTGTTTTATTAGTGATCAACCCATATATTCTCTAATGTTTTCCCTGCGAGTGGTTAGAAGACATTTTTTTTTTTTTTTTTGAGAAATACAGTGGTGATGGAGTCTTGAGGTTCTTTGAAACTGCCCTGGGATTTTTCTCTATATGCTGTAAATTCTGGTTAGAGATGTTGCAGCTCTAATTTAATTAGGAATAGGAGAATTCTCCATTGTCGGAGATCAGGGAGGGAACATACAGTTAGCAAAGGTATAGCTAGCTGTACATTTACATCCAAAAATAGCAGGTCCAGCAGAGAAACAAGAATAGTTTCCTCCATAGAGACTATTGGTTGTGGTTAATTGATAGGATCTCAAAGATCACAATAGGAAATCTGCTGAAGTTTTGTTTGATTTGTATAATTCAAGCCCCTCAAATAAAATCATACTGCTTTGACTCATTATGATAAATAGTTGCTTTGCACCAAAATCCCATACTCACATTCTCTTAAAAAAAAAGACAGTAATGAATATTATTGAATAAAAAAAAACAGTAATAACATTATAAATGTGTTCAGTGAGTCCTCTTTGTAGCCCACTTCATAGGGACTTCTCACCATTTACCAAGGACATGTGCTCTGAAAAAGATAAAATCCAGTCATTTCAGGGATTTTTCTAATTTATTTCTTAAACATTTGAACCCAGAATGACACTGAAAAATTTTAGTATTATGGGGATTTATGGGTTCAGATAAAACAAAGAGGTTTCCAAATGCTTGCCCTGTAGTTTAAGTGGGTTCTTGAACCAGCAGTGTATTTACTATCCCAGTTTATGCATGTATAATTAGAATCTTAACATTGTGCAGAATTGTGCAGAATCTCCATTGGCCTCCCTCCATTGCCTATGTGGTAATACCTATTATAGTAAGAAAAGCCAAAAAAAAGCCCCTGGAGCTCTCTGTACCCAACAAAACACTGATGAGCAAAAGTGCATTCCTGGGTGAGTGACAGATAGTGTTAAAATCAAATCTATTTAATTGTCTAGTTTTACTTGTATAAACAACAGGTACATCTAACAGTTGAGGAATGTGATACAGGACATTTACAAGTACTTTATAAGGACTGGAGAAGTTGGAAGTTTATAGGAAACATAACTGTTGAAAGTGGAGAACAAGAGTCAGAACTTTTCCTTTTTTTTTTTTTTTAACCTGCATAGTGGTGTTCTCTGTTACATTGTACAGTTATAATACTCCAGATTTCCCAACAGCTACTTTATGTAACTTTTAGATGATTGTTGCCATTGCTGTGTTTTACTCAGGTAAGTTTATCTTGGAGAAGCCTCAACTTGGAGTTGGGTATCCCATGTACCATTCATTCAGGAAAGATGTACTACCTTAGACAACTGAAACTGAGAGGGACAGGTCTTGAAGAATTCAAGGGGGAATTGCTGCATTTCCCTCTATCTTGGTCTTGGTTGTTGAAGAAAACAGATGGTATAGAATATACTGAATGATAGGGGAAAGATGGACTTTTTCATAAAAGAAGGCACATTTGGTAACTCAGCAGAGTGTCTGCCTTTTAGGAGACCACATATGCTAGATAAATGAACTATACCTATAAACTAGAGGACATGGTATATGCTTTTTCCTGTATGGTTTTCCCATATAGATTCTGATTTTTATTAAACTGTGTTTTAAATGGGGTACTGGATGGCTCAGTAGGTTAAGCATCTGCCAGGTCGTGGTTTCCAGGTCCTGGGATTGCGCCTAGTCAGGCTCCCTGCGCAGTGGGGAGTCTGCTTCTTCCTCTCCCTCTGCCCCTCCTCTCTTGCTCTCTCTCTTTCTCTCAAATAAATAAATCAATTAAAAAGAAAAACCCAATAACAAAACAAAGAGTTTTTATTTATTTTTTTTATTTTATATCTGGAGTGTCTCTCCCTCCCCTTCCTTCTCCCCCTTCTCTCTCTCTCCTGCTAAGGATAATGCAGGAGCTACCAATTTTTTCTGCCTAAAAACACCTGGAGGATAAGTTAATAATCTAGTATTGGTGGACAATAATATTAGAGATTGTTATTTTTGAGATTTGGAAGAAGTTGGGATAGATATTATTAGAAACTAGGATAACATCTTAGCTTGATCAATTTTACAGTAATTTTAATATTCTCTTTCCACCACTCCTACCTCCCAGAAACTTTCCTCCCTAGACGGGTAAACAAAAGGGAGACCATGTTTTCTTACCTGGCCCAGAATGTTAAAAGGCTTACAGACTTCTTCCTCCTCTTAAAACAGCAGGACAGTAGCTTATGCTTTCAGAATATCCCTGTATCAACTAGGGTTCAATCAAGAAATAGAACTAGTAGGAGATACTTGATACATGTTAGGATATTTATTGCAAGAAATTGGCTTACATACTTGTGTGGGCTGGCAAGGCAGATATGAAAGCAGTTGGGCAGACTGTCAGGTCAGGCTGGAGATTTCTGCATGAGATGAAGCTGCTATCTATGAGTGGAATTCCTTCTTCAGGTTAGCTTCTGTTCTTAGGGTATTTTAACTGATTTGAACCAGGCCTACCCAAATTATGCAGGGTAATCTCCCTTACTTAAAGGCAATTAATTATGGACTTCAATCACATCTACAAAATACCTTTCACAGCTATACCTAGATTAGTGTTTTGTTGAGTAACTAAAGACTGTAGCCTAATCAAGCTGACAAATAATACTGACACCCAGAACCCCTAAGCTGAATCTTAGCAACAAAAATTGTTACTGCACATTTCCTTATATAGAGATTTTCATTGCCAACATTAGCTGAAAAGGGTTTTGATTGATAAAAATTGAGAGTATGGCTTTTTTCATGCTATATCTTGCCTGTTGGGTGTTGGGGAGTATCTATAGTTTGTAATAATTGAATCAGAACAGACGAATGTATTTTAAAGTAGAGGAGACTATCTGGATCATATAGTAAGCCCACAAAGGTTTATATAACCAGCTCTGAGTCATTTCTCAGAAGAACCAGATAATTTCATGGCACTGGTTTATATAACTTCCTACAATTTCATGTGTGAAAAAAATGGTCTGTTATAGAAATTCATTGGAGTTATTTAAGCTTATAAGTGGTTGCTTCAAGGTTTCTGAATTTTGCTTCACCTTTGTTCTCAGCATAAAGGAAACCAAGTCCTTACATAAAAAAAATGCATGGCTTTCTGCAATACAGGTTTTATGTTGTGTGACTTACCCAAGTAATGATATTCTCTTAACGTCTAAAGATTTCTTAACACTAATTTCTTTGTAAATTAAGTAATAATCATTTACATTGAAAGTGACTTCTCCCATTCTTTCCCTGACTAGCTGTTAAGAATGTGGCACTAGAATATAGCAATACCAAGGTGTTCAATTTGCACCATGCTAGTGAAGTTTGGAAGTTTCATTAAAAAGTTGATGTTCTCAATGCCTCTAGCCATGGTTCTTAGAACAAGGGAGTGATTCCTGGGCTATGTTTTGTTAAAGATATTATCACTATGTTCCTTGTTAACATTAATGTTTAAAATATTGTCTGCAGAAAGTTGATGATCACAGAGAAAGGTGAAAGAAACTGAAAATATTTTTAGAATCCATTGACATGTTTCTATTTCCAGTCACTTTTTCCAAACCTAGTGGTCTCTCTACTGAACCACTGCCTTATAACTCTTCTCCTGTCATCCAATAAAATGTAAATATGATTGTGCCAATACTTTCCTTAAAGCCTTGCAGTATCTTTTTAGGGGTCTTACAATAAAGGTCAATGTCACTAACTTAAACTTTAAGGACTTTTATGATTTGGCTTCCTTTTCCCTCTACAGCTTTATCTTGACAATTACCATCTATGTTCAAGCTAAATTGACCTTGTTTCAGTGCTATGCTTTCTTTATAGTAGAGGTTCACATACAGAACATAAATACCTCAGGGGCAACCAGCCGAGGTTACAAACAATTTTTGCAATTATATCACATTCATATGTATCCTATTCAGTAGATGTTTTAAGTTTCATCTTATTTGGTGGACTTCAGGTACTGATTGAATTAAGCATACCCTTCAGCTTATGACCTACATCTTCATTAGTTCTTCAAGGCCTTCTTTCTCTTGCTTAAGTCCTTCTTCCGTTTTTAATCAAAACTGCCCCAATATGCTGATATGCATCTTGAATCTATATTTACCCTTAATCTGTATGTGTATATAGGGCTGTTTTTCCCATGCATATATTTTTAAGTTTCATAATTATATCATGCTTTAAGATAATTACCAGCTCTGCTTTTTTTTGTAAGGAAGGGTTGAATAAGTCCAGTTCTTTGGATTGCAGGAAACTTAACTTGTTTTAACTGGCAAAATCTGGGTATGTCAACAAAGGGAGAATAGGAGAGCTTCTCTGGGCATTGATTTTCACTTCCTACTACAATCTACAATATATTTGGTGTATGTAAATTTATTCATTATAAAGTAAATAATCTTCATGGATAAAATGGAACTTGTGTGAGTCTGATCATTGATGTGTAATGTTTAGAACCCTTCATTACATCTGCCTTTTTCAAGACCATTCTTCTACTTTCCATCTGCCTGATATTATGGATTCACAACTACTTCCTCCTCATTTCCTTCACTTGATTAATATCTTATGTATCCTTCATATTTCAGCTCAAACATTTGCTTTGAGGCACAGACCAAATAATATCTCTTTTATACATTATCCCTGCACCAGTTTTCCTTTGTCTTTATTTTCATAGAATAATTAAATCTCTCTTTCTCTCTCTCTCTCTCTGTATATATATATATATATGTTTCCAATTTAGAGTGTAAGTTCCAATGAAATGGAGTAGTATGCATGACTTACTGTATTTCTGTCCTTAAAGATCAGTGATCTTTATGTGCTAAATAAATATATGTTGAATGAATCAGTGAGAAAGGCATGATTTTACGGGAAGCAAGAGTTGACTTTTTTGAAGAAAATAAGAAGGTTGATATAGTGCTATGGCAGTATCTTCTTCTGAAGCACTTGATTACTTAAAAACCAAAATTGGAGAAAAATGAAAGTTGGAAAGATCAGGCTAATATTTTCCAGAGATATATACACAAATACAGGCTATTCTAAAATGGTTTTTATGTATACAAAGTTGTTTGGCATGTCTAATCACCTCTGTGATTAAAGTAGTCAGGGGGATAGGTGGAGTCTTTGTCCCAGTCAATCTCACAGTGAATAAAGTGGATTTACATGGAGATCCATCCTATAATTATTTTCTTTGTCCCAGAATGTGAAGTGAGGATAGATATACTTATTAACATGCATAATCTTCAATTAGTTCCCTAATATATCAGTGGAATTCCACGGTAGAAAGGATCCTTGGAATTGTCACCTGCTCTATACCTCATGTCTCACCTCAGCCAAATAGTAGTCAAAGACAATGAATGCATCTCTGGGGAAACTGCAGGGAATATTTCTATCATCAATGTCAAAGCTGCATTGGTGGTGATTCTTCATATATCCCACATAACTCATGTCCAGAGCTAGTGAGAAAGTAAAATAAGATTATAAAACAACTAGATAATTGTAAATTTATTCAAATGGTGACACTAGTCATAGCTCCTATTCCATATTGATATCAACAAAATACTAATATGTAAACTATTGACTTAAAAAATTATTATATTCAATGCAATCAGTAAAGACTTCAGAAGCAGTTCATTTTATCTCTCAAGGAAAACAGTATATCATGACTATATTAGCTCAGGATGATACCAATTCTCATGTACTCTATCATGATATAGTCTGCAGGAAACTTAATAATTTCAGTATCCCCCAGAATATCACCTTTGTCCAAATATTGATATTATCGTGCTAGCTGAACTTAGTGAGCAAGATATCGAAAACATCTAGATATCTTAAATACAAGGGTACCAGAATTTATGAGAAAGTTCAAGGGTCTGCCACATCATTGAAAATTCTGGAAGTCCAGTTTTCTGGGCATGTCAGGAGATCTCTTTTAAAGTGAAAAATAAAAACAAACAAACAAAAGTGAAAAACAAGTTGCTGTTCTTTGAACCACCTATTGAGTTGAAAGAAGAATACTTGATGAGTTTTTTTTTTTTAGATGTTAGAGGCAAAATAAATAAAAATAAATAAATAAATAGTTTGATTCTGTATTCAATTTACCAGATAACCTATAATGCTGTGGATTTCAGCAGTTCCCAGACCAAGAATGGGTTCTGCCTCACATCTGGGCTCTGGCAAAAGCAGCTCTGTCACTTAGATCATATGAACCAACCGACTAAATTTTATTTGAGCATTCTATAGTATATTGAGATATTATCTGAAGCCTTTAGCAAGTCACAGTAAGAGAATCATATTGAGGACTCTCAAATGCTGAAATAAGTCCAAGCTATACTCTGCTGACTAAAATCTTACCTTTAGTAGTAGAGTTCCTGTCTTGCTATTGGACCCATGTAGACACAGAATGCTTGATCATGGGACACTAAGTGATTATTAAGACCAAGATGTTCATTTTAGAAAGATGTCCTATTTGATCCACTCATTCAGAAAGTTGGCATGTGAGCAAGGATTCTATTATTAAAAAGAAAATTGTACATTGTGAATGTACCCAAGGAGGTTTTGAGAGCAGAAGTAAGTTACATGCAAATGTGGCTCATATTCTAATGATACTTGCTCTGAATAGGTTCATAGTCTCTCCCTGAACCTAAAACAGTGGCCTCATGTGAATTTTCCTATCTCCAGTTAACAGAAGACCAAATTAACCAAGTCTGTGCCTGACATGTAGATGGACACACATGATATTTAGAACCATGGAAAATATGCAGTGCTACACTATAACCTCACTAACAAATGACCCTGATAAATACTGTGGAAAGGAAACTTAGCAGTGGGAAGATGCTGGACAGCAAATCTGGTTATCTGTTTTGTCTAGAATGAGAGATGACCCATTCTGTAGCTGTCAGTAAGCCTCTTTACACAGTTGTTCCTGCTCTTGGTAAATGTGCCTGTGTATAATCTGGAGATAGCAGCAGGGACAAATGTTATGCAAAACTTAACCACATGTTGCTTTCCTCACCAAAGCTGATCTGGTTATGACAGCTGCTGAAAGCAACAGAACAACAGCCTGGTATGGTATCTTTTCATGTTCACCTCCTGGCAGCAGGTTTATTATATTGAATTACTTCCATCATGGAAAGACAGTAATTTGTCCTTATTGGAATGGACAAATTAATTTGTACATATATTTGCCTTTTCCACCTGTAGATGTCTTGTCAGCAACACCTCAGAATGATGTATTAATCTCTAAGACACCTGAAGAACACATTTCTGTCCAGAGAATGAATTTCATGTTGAAAAAAAAATACAGCAATGATTCTCCACTGATGACATTCACTGGTTATGTCAAGCGATAGAACTATAGAAAGACCATTGAAGTCTCAATTACAGAGTCACCGTAAACAACAGCTAATTAGGTTGGTGTGTCATCCTACAGGACTATAATATATGCCTTAAAACAAAGGCCAATATAGGGCGACCTCTTGCAGATTTCCCAGTTTTTAAGGATCCATAAACCAAGAGGTGAAGTTGAAAGTGGCCTTTCTCATAATTATACCTAATATTTTATTAAATGATTTTTTTTCTTTCTGTTACCACAGTCTTGAGCTTGCTGGGTTTAGATGGTGTTCAAGATAAAAGTAATTCTTTTAGGAAACACAATCAAGACTATTTTCAATTAAAAGGTGAGATTGCCCCAAGACAATTTTGCACTCTTCAGGCTAATGTATTGGCATGCTTCGAGAATCACTATGCTGGCCAGGACAATTGATCTGGTCCATAACCTAGGTAAATTGGATTACAGCTACACAATGTGTCAAATAGAACAATGTCTGGAATGAAGAGAATCATTTGGGTACAACTCAGTTTTCCCATATTCAATAATAATGGTAATGAGAAACTGCAATAGCCTTGTGAAGATGGGATCTATAAGGACTCAAAAATTATAAGGATGGAAGTTTGAATCATCCCTTCAGAAAAGAAAAGAGGAAAATCAACAAACAATGGAGGTATTGACAGAGGGCAGGGGAAGGTAAAATGTATAAAAAGGAAACCATGATTACTGATTTAAGACTTATTACAAGCTACAAAATGGGAAATGTAGCAGCTCTGGCATACACCAGTACTACTGGCGGCTATTTTTTACTGATTTAACCATACCCTGCTATTACATGATAGCTGATGAGATGTTGCATTTTTCCTTCATTGGGAAAATGAAAGTTTCTTCATCTAAGTGAATTATGAATGTTGTATTACAAATGAGTGTTTGCAAAAGCGGTGGTGTACTCACAAGTTTTATGCCTTACTATTCTCAGCTCTATGACTAGATGTTAACCAATCTTTATAAACTTCAGTGTATGGACCCCTTTTTCCCTTGATTTCTGGGAAAGAACTAACAATAATTGAAAATATGTAAAAGAAGTGAGAGATCAAAATACAATATAACTCTCCTTTGCTCTCTCATGCTTCTCCATGGTTTGACAATAGTTTGGACAATAGCTGTATGCCTCTGTGGCCATGACTTATGTAGGTCAGCCTCTCTTCCTTGGCTCCTACTCTTTTGGGTTCTGCTTCAGCCTCTTGTTCTATCAGGCCAAAGGTGATAATGTCTTCTCACTGTTGATAATCCTTGTGTACGTCATCTACTGTGGATTTTCTGATCCACCCAAACTATGTGAAAAGCCCTTTATTAAATTCTGATTATGTATATCCTTTAAGTGTGTCATTGATTTATGCCAGTACCATGACAATATAAAGATCTTTACAGTTTCTTCCAACTCTTATATTTTAAGTTTCTATAGGCAAGAGATAATTTTCATACAGTGTAGATATAAAATATAATGAGGTTTTGGAAATTTATATGGCACAATTTAATTAATTCTATGTCCTACACCATTGATTTTAAAATGTCATCCTTTATAATGCTACAGCTAAATAGGGTACTCTTTTATACATATATAAGTATTTAGATTTATTTTACACTGAGACACGCAAAGTAATAACCTTATAAAAAGAAATACATTTTTTAAAAGGAGGAATAATTATGTGGAACTGTAGCTAAGTTGTGAGGAGAATTTATCATTAGTTAAAAAATAGCAACCAAAAGCCTCTAGAAAGTACAAATATGACTTTCATACCCATTGAGTCATGGTCATGCTATTTTTTTTCCCCTTTTTACAATAGCACATCACAGAAACTTGTTCAATCTCCCTTGTGACCTTGTGAAGGAGAGCAAACATGTTCTTTTATCACCTAAAACATTTTATTCATTGTAAAATGGGCACCATGACACTGTGGCTATTTTAAGCCTTCCATTGTTTGTCTAAAATAGATTGTGCTGGCAGAGTGTGTGTTCTGAAAATTGTTTGCTTGGTGTGCTCATTACTTCATGTCAACTTTCAGAATGGCAATTTCTGACAATTTCTAAACACTTTTTTGCCAAACAGGTCAAGTGAATGATGCTATTTAAGTAGTTTGTGAGGTATGGTCTGAGAGAATGGAGCATTATTCTGGGTGAAGGATAGGCAGAGAGAGATTCAAAGGCTATTTTGTCTCATGGGATAAGTCAGGTTTCACAGAAATGGGGAGAATGGTAATCAGATGTAAGACTAACAAGTTTGCAATTCCTGTTAAAGTCAGGGCAAATTTTACATATAAACAAGAGGTTAATTGATATAGATGGGATAAAACATACTCAGTGGGTCAAATAAACTGATTTTCATTTCCCAAGTCCTCTCAGTAGAAGTAACATCCTATAAAGCAAATTTAATTATGTCTCTAATTTTCTTAAATTTATCAGCTTTAAATATGCTTTTTTTAGAATTTCTCATTGCCGTAGTAGAAAAAAGTTCAAGCCCCACTCTAGCTCCCCCATCGTAATTACTTAATATTTGTTTTCACATACCTTATCTTCTAGAACTGTATTTACTACTCTGATATATCTTAAATGTTCCGTATTTTGATAAACACGTAATATTTATTGTTGTTTCAAACATGTTGAGCCAAATTATGCATTGTGTATAAATAAACATTTGGTTTGTAGGGTGCAAAGTTTTAGTCAGAGAGCCAAAGATAAATTAGAGCTCACTGGAATATGTAGAAACTTGACTATAAAAAGTTATATATCCCTGTTCTAGCCACAGTAAACCTACTCTAGGCACAGCATATCATATACCTTCACAACTTTTTGCCTTATTCCCCCAGTTTCCTTTGCTTGGAGTATGAACCTAAGGCCTATTGCTCAACCTTCATTTAAATTCAAGACACACCATTTTTGTGAAGTCTTAACCTCTAGGCTGTTCTCTGATCTCTTAAATATTTCTTCATGGCTTCATTAGCTCAGGTATGTGACTATGTTATGATTAATCCGTTTAGGCTCTAGTAAGTGAACTGCTTCAGAGTAAGATTAAAATTAATATCTGTAGTCATGGCATCTAAAAAATAGCTCACATCCTTGTAAGGGCTCAACATTGTTTGTTTAAGGTGTAATCATCTCAAACTGGGACCAGAATGCCTGTAGAGGTATACTTCAAGACAAAGGCAGAGGCACACTAAAAACCTCAAAGTAAACTTGGATTGGTTAAAATGTTTCTATACACTGGTGTTTTACATATGTCCTGCCCAGTATTCAGATGTTTCTATAGGAGACAAGTGTGGTCAAATTGAAGTTCAGAAGTTGTATTTATGTCCCATTTATGAAAAGGATGAAGGAGAGAAGTTAGAAGGCTGGGATTGGAGTTCCAGCCCTGCCATTATCTGTTTGGGTGACCTTGGGAAGAATAATTTCAAGAACAACAACAAATTTCTAGTAACAACAAGTGCATTAATACCATAATCAATAATAATTTTAATAGATGGGATGGAATTTGTACCACATGCCTCAAACTATGTCAAGCATATAAACTACCTAAACAGTTATTCAACTATAAAATAAGTTTATTTCCTATTAAACATCGTATACAGAATACCTTAATCTTTTGTATGCTTTGTCCAAAACCTCTATGGAGTGTAAAGGAACAATTTTATTAAAAATGTAGACACCCTAGAGAAAAGTTGAGGAGATAATATCAACTGAGAAATGACATTAAAATTTTGGAAAATGGTGAGTATTGGCTAATGGAGCATAGGAGAGAAAGCTGAAATCTATCAGCTGGCAGAGTTAGGAGCCAACAACAAGCAAACTTATTTATACTGCAAATCCACAGAGAGTCACAGGAAATGGGGATACCATTTCAATGAAGGCAGGGATTATGGGTGGGAATGAAAGTAGGAAGAATGCTTTGAACTGTTTAAAAACACTTAGATCATTTTCTGTTCAATATACCCTTCTTTACCTTGCACAACAGGTGACTACTTTCCTCCAGGAAGGTAGGAAAGAATCTATGGAATCTTAAAACTAATGAGCTCTAGATTTGAAAGTACTGAACAAAGTTAAGAGGGGCTGAGGGCAAGTTAGGATACTAAAACAGGAGAATTAGATGAATGTTTCCTTATTAAACTCTGAGACCACATCCTGCTTTTCTCACTCAACTTAGAAAATCCTGAAAGCCAGACTTATACTACCATTAGGAAGAACCATCTGATGTAAGACAAAAACAAACAAACAAACAAACAAAAAACATAAACCAAAACTTGACAAATGCTGCTAAATACCAAATGAAGCAACTTGGTGTCCACCATGTAAGTAAAATCCATTCATATTTTAGTCTTTCTCACACCACACATATTCCAATCAATTTTTAGTTCCTCGATCTTAAATAGGAACAAACAGCTAACACATTTGAGAAAATCGTCTAAATTTAAAGACAGACACTAAAACAAATATGTATATGTAAGTAGAGCGAAATGAAACACTCTGAGGTGGGACAATTGGAAGAAAACTTCAACAAGCACAACTTCATAATAACTATAGTAACCAAGAGAAGACATGACACTGTGGCATGTAAGAACTAGAATGCTATGGTTTTTTAGATGGAATATTCAGAGAATTAAAATGTAGGTATTAAAGATTGAAAAAGTAAATTTTAGCAGAAATAAAATGTTATTTGAAAGCTCATTTCAGAAAGTTGAGGTTATGACCCAAAAGGTAAAAGAACAATACAGAAAAAAGAAAAACTAGTGAGGAAAGCCAAGTAAATTAGAGAAACTAGGAGTTTCAAAATATAAGAAGAGATAAAATGAATCAGAGTATATTATCAAAGATATTATCAAAAAGTTACAATAAACCTTCCCTGAATAGAAGTGACATGAGTGAGATTCCAGATTGACCAACCAACCACTGAGGACCACCCCCCCCCCATATTACCCCACAAAGCATATCATTGTACAATTTTTGAACTCTCAAAGAGACATTTTAAGGGGAAATATCTATATCTATTATCTATCTATCATAAAAATCACCTCAAAGAATTGGTAAGTGGAATGACACAGCACTATTTCCCAACTAAAAATTCCACACCAAGACAAACTATTTCAGTGCAGAGTAGAATGAAGATGTTTTCAGTTATACAAAACTTATACATTTAACCTCCTATGCACATTTTTAAGAAGGTTTATTGAGGTATATTCTACCAAAATAAGAGTATAAATTAAGAAAGAAAGGTATATAACTCAACAAATAAAGATTGAAATATTCAAGAAGCTCAAAGGGAAATACCAGGATTATGACTATGTAGTAGTTTAGAAAGTTTCCAAGAGAAACCAATTTAGGAAGATGGAGAGCTTTATCCTTTATGGAGAGGGTTACAGTCAACACAACCTGGTGGAGGTCAGGGAAGTGTGTCTGTAGGAGGACAGGGCATGAAGTCTCATAAGTATAAGATCACTTATAATCTTTTATAGAGGGAACTCAATAAATAATGTCTAATATTGTGAAATCAAGAAATAGCAGCACTTGGGCGCCTGGGTGGCTCAGATGGTTAAGCGTCTGCCTTCGGCTCAGGTCATGATCCCAGGGTCCAGGGATTGAGTCCCGCATCAGGCTCCCTGCTCCTTGGGAGCCTGCTTCTCCCTCTGCTTCTCTCTCTCTCTCTCTCTCCCCCTCCCTCTCTCATGAATAAATAAATAAAATCTTTAAAAAAAAAGAAATAGCAGCACTTTTAGTTATAAATAGAGTCTCCCCTAGGGTATGTGGGATACAGAATAATACTTTGGTGGTGCTCTTTTTAACATTACAATTTGATTTAAAACGTGTGAAAAGGTTCATGGGCCCATGTAAGATATCAAGATTTGATTTATTGCAGATGTAAGAGTTATTTACATTTGGTGTCACAGTGTCCAGGCATCATTTCTTCCTGTTCAGGTTCAGGAACTATAGTGCTTAGATAGGCCTATGCAATGGATCTCCCCCATCTATGTTCCAATTATCCCACTACTTCAGGTCTACAGTACCCAAATGTGGGGTATGTGGTATTGGTGATGATGACAGGAATTCTTTACCCCAGACGCCCCTTGCCACTGGCACTGCCCATTGTCTTTATTGTCAAAAGTGCCATTCCCGGCTAATTTCATATGTGCCTAGCCCAATAAGAAAAAAAGATAGTGATACTATTATTACTCATAATGCAGTTTCTTTAGATTCTGTCTGTAATATAGGTCTTGCTCTACAGTTTCCTAACTCTACTTACTTAATGGTGGTTACACAATGGCTTTCTTTGAATCCTGGTTTCCAATAACTTTGAAAACTTGCTAGTGTGCTGCATTGATAATGATCACAAATGCAATTTTATCCAGAGTACACAAGAGTATGTGAATGAAAATTAGTTTTCTGGTTTTGTTAAATTTACAACTCAGAATTTTATAATGCAAATACATAACAACACCCTAACAATTATGTCTTCTCTGGAATACTTTACTCCAAGGATATGATCTCTTTTGATGGTGGTCACACCTCTTCCTTCTATCCACCACCATCAGCAGAAGGGTGTTGGGTGGAGGTAGAAGAGTAGGCCCCTTTATCAAAGGACTGTCTGTCTCTTGTCTAGCACAGCTGAAGACTGACCCTGGAGCATGCTGTCTCTTCATCCATTAGAGTCAATTAGAGAAAATTGCTGAGAAGGGCCTATTGGTATTATGGAGCAACATCTTAAAAACCCTTGGAAGAGATGGCAGAGCACTCCTGTAGGACTACCTGACAATGGGCAGTGCCAGTGGCAAGGGGCATCTGGGGTAAAGAATTCCTGCCATCGTCACCAATACTACATGCCCCACATTTGGGTACTGTAGACCTGAACTAGTGGGATAATTGGAACATAGGTGGGGGAGATCCATTGCATAGGCCTATCTAAGCAGGTCTAGGTTAGGGATCAAAAATGGAGAGTTGGTAATCCAGAGTCTGAATTCACCCTGTGTCTGACATAAATGAAACATTCACTCCAAACCAGCAAGCCTTCACCATCTTGACAGTTCAATCTTATAAGATCTGAAGAAAGAAATACTTGCATTGTCCAGCAGGAGTGATCTGATGTCAGTCCACTTTCCTGGAACTAGATCAGGTTGCCTAATCTAAGGGTGGCAGTGGTCTGAAACATGGGGGCAAGTGCAAAAAACACCTCAAAAAAACCCAGACCGAACCAAACCAAACCAAAACAAAAAAACAGCTATAGAATTGATATATTGAACTGATTTATTCTTAGAGAAGGACTAAGGAGGAAGATAGGTAGTTAAAAGATAACTGTTTTTCACAACAAGCTTTACTATATATATACTATATAGTATTCCTTAAGTTCTATGGACATATTACTTACAAAAATAAAAAATATGAATATATGAAAGCAGCTTATTTCTATTTTTTTCCCAGTTCCAAACTGCTGTATTAAACAAAGCTTCTGGAGAGCTAAATGCATTATAAAATGTTAGAAGAAAAACCAGTTGCTTCTAATTTATATTTAAATTGGCACATTCATATATCCCATGATTTGTCTCTCAGAAACTTGTAAGTCAGTAACCAACAAAGCATGAAATAAAGAGGCGAAAGCTTAGTATTATTTGGAGTATAGAATTGTGAAGGCCAGTACTGGGCCCAAACTGTGACTCCAAGCTTGCTCACCTGTGGTACTCTCCCTTCCAGGCCCTGTCTTCCCTTAGGCATCTCTGCTTGATGTCAATTTAACACCACTAATGAAGATACTGATAACAGCTTAAGAAATGTTCCAGTCCCTTGGGTATTTTTATTATAATAAGGAGAGTCTTATTAGATAAAACCACTTTAAACTCAAAATAAATAATATGAAAGGGGGACTAATTTTGTCATTGGCAATAGGATTGATATGTTGAGACCTAAAAACTCTCCATCTACTCGCAAGTTTTGCTTTGTAGTTGCCTGCATACTGTGACGCTGATTCTCGTTCTACACATCTTTGAGAAAAGGGTCAGAATTCTAAGGTAAAAATCATGCCACACTGAGTAAAGCACGATATTTTGATTTGTATTTACTGTCTTCTTCTTCTTCTTTTTTTTTTTTTCTGGTCTGTATTTACTTTCATGCAGGCTATAGTGCAGCTAAAGATGTGAGAAATATTTTGATTATGCATATGTTGTCGCTTATTTCATGGAACCATACCTCATTGAATAAACCTGTGCAAGAATAGAGCATACTATCTTGACTATGTCTAAGTAAAACTTAACTGTATAAATAATGTGTGCATGCACACTCAGACAGACATATAGTAACATCTTATTAGCTTTGTAGTGTTAGAGATAGGATTGTTCTTTATATGGAATTAAACTTTATCTTATATCAGAAATAATTTGTTTTTACAAAGCTATTTCCAAACTATATCACAATTCCTTTTCTTCTAAAACACTAAGTTGAACTTTTAAAATATTTCAGTGACACACACTTATTTTAATACATGAGTTGACATAATGTGCTATAATTGATACCCTCTGGTTCTTGTCCATTTGCTAATACTCAAAGTGGTCCCAGAGAACTCTGCTATTTCATTTGTTTTTATAACTTTCTTTTTTCTCACTGTCACTTTTCACTTCTGTCAGTATGTTATCTTCTAACTACTATTTTTAAAAATTATTTTTTACATCATTGACTACATAGCAAGTACTCAATAACTGTTTTGTTGAATTAAAATACATTTCACTCTGCTCCTAGACAATGTTGTTGCAAAGAAATAATGAACTATTTTTAGTGATCAAAACCATTCAATTTTTTTTCTTTTATCATGCCAGCTACTTACCATTACTTGATTTGATCTGTTTTAGAAGTAATTGAACTACTGAAGACTAAAGTCCTGGTAATAAAAATTCAGTTAGTTGTGGTTAGTCTGAGAGTCCAAGTAATCAATAATATTTGGTTTCCTTTTCTGTGAGTAGCTGGAGTGCTGTCACGCAAAAGGCTGAGTGTTGAAGAGGCTGACAGCATTTATGAGGGGATTTGAAGCAATCCCTGCATAATCCACAGGATGAGCTCTTGTCTTATAATTGCTGTGACTCTGAAGAACTTCTGGCTCATAAGGAGCATATGTCTGAAGCCATGTCAGTTGGTAGTTAACATTACTCTTTTCATTTCCTTCTGCTGTCATCACAGCCCCTCCTTTCAAAGTAAATTATCTTTGAATGTCTATTTTAATGGCTATTCCCCACCCCCTCAAGGTGCTGTGCAATTTCACTTAGAAATTAGAAAACTGGAAGGCAGAAGACCATTTTAAAGATAGTTTATTGCATGGCCTCATGTTTTAAAGGGCCCTGAAATCTTTGTCTCCAAGCAATCAAGGCAGTCATGTTTGACTTTATGGTTACCCTAGGCATAACTCTTTGATGTATTAAAGAGTATTTTTATCAAATTGACATCTGCTGTTTCAATGATACAACATGGACATTTTAGGCTTGTATTCAAAATGGAAATTGGATTCTATTACATTGAAAATAAGGGCCAGGAACAGTAATGGCCACATTAATGACTCTGAATAATCTTTAGTTATACTTCTAAAATAATAGCTCTGGGAATATTTGCCATGATAGCAAAATACTGTTTTACCAGTAGGAATGATGGCATCAACCTAAACTTGAATGGCAAAAAGCTAGTGATAGACCAAGGACTGGGCAACAGTTTGACTTTGCATGTCAGCTGGAGGAATTCCTCATACACATTTGTAACGGATGCTTCTTTCTCTAGTCTTAAACTCTGAGAGACTCTATCCTATTTATAGTTCATCTCCAGAATCCAGCTAGTTCCTGATAGTCCTGCACATAGTATTTGTTTAACTGAACAGACATGTTCATTTGAATGCTAACATACTAGTTCAAACAGTTTCCTCTGATTAAAAAAAAAAAAAAACGCAACTGGTTCAGTTAGTATTATTTAATGAGTTTTTATTAACTTTTGCTTCCTGAGGCAGTTTTGATTCAACTGATATACACTATTTTAAATGTTAATTTTACATGTGTTAATTTTTACCGAGGGGCCATCTCTTCCCATAAAATACAGAACTACAAAGCTTAATGCCTACTTGTGAAAATTATATATCAAATGATAGACCAGCAAAAATGCCTGTGACTAAATTGGAATTCAGTCAGGTTGTTTTCTGTCTGGAATTTGAAAAAGAGATCCAGAGAATGAGGAATAATTGATTGCAATTGTGAACAAAACAAAACAAAAAAGATACATATGAAAAATGGACAAGAATGTTGAGTCCTGGAGTAAATTCTATTGCAAAAGTCATGGCAAGATAACTTAGATACTCAAGCCACTTAGTATTCTGAATAACGTTTGAGGAGGCTCATTGCATTTATGTCTCTGGAAAATTTTCAAGTCTCTGGGGAACTCAAATTAGCTACTGTTTCTGGGATCCCTATGAAATGTGATTGGTTGGTTTCTCCAAGTTCATATGAGGAGAGAGAAATGATCAAAATTCCTGGCTAAATTGATGTTGAATTTTTCATAATTTGGAGTTCACCAGTAAGTCTATTCCCTGGTTTTAAAAGAACAGAAGAAAGATGTCTGAAAAAAAATTACCTTATTTCCTTTTTTGAAAGTAGTTTTCCTGAGATATAGTTCATATACCTTAAAATTCACCTATTCAAAGTGTACAATTCAGTGTTTTTGAATTGTCCAGTATATTCAGAAGTATATGACCATGACCACAATCAATTTTAGAACATTTTCATCATCCCATATAAAACAACTTACTCTTTAGTGGTCACCTACATTTCTCCACCATTCTTTCTAACTACGGTCCACCACTAATCTATTTTCTATCTCCATAGATTTGCCTATTATGGTCATTTCATATAAATTGAATTACATGCCATATGGTCATTTTTACTGGCTTCTTCCACTTATCATAATATTTTCAAGGATTATCCATGCTGTGGCTTGTATCAGTACTTCAATTCTTTTATTGGAAAAATAATTTCTATGTATTAATAGACTGTATTTTGTTTATCCATTTATTAGTTAATATATATTTGGGTTGTTGATGCTTTTTGGCTTTTAAGAATAATGGTGCTATGAACATTCATGTACAAGTTTTTGTGAACATGTTTTCATTTCTCTTGGGAGTGGGGCAATAACTATATTAAAACTTCTGAGGAACTGTCAGAAAGTGGCTATACCATTTTACATTCTCATTAGCAGCATATGAGGGTTCCAATTTTTCCACATCCCTGGCAATATTTGTCATTACCTGGCTTTTTTATTATACCTGTCCTAATGTGTATGAAGTGGTACCTCGTTGTGGCTCTTATTTGCATTTTCCTAATGGCTAATGATGTTGAGCATTTTTTCATATGCTTATTGGCCATTTGTATATCTTCTTTGTAGAAATGTCTTTTCACTCCACTGACCATTTTTAAATTAGATTTGTAATTTTATTATTGAGCTGTAAGTGTTCTTATGTATTTTACTTTATTTATTTATTTATTTATTTATTTATTTATTATTAACATATAATGTATTTGTTTCAGGGGTACGAGTCTATGATTCATCAGTCTTACACAATTCACCGTGCTCACCATAGCACATACATTCCCCATGTCCATCACCCAGCCACCCCTTCCCTCCCATCCCCCTCCACTCCAGAAACCCTCAGTTTGTTTCCTCAGATTAAGAGATACAAGTCTCTCAGGTGCCTGGGTGGCTCAGTCAGTTAAGCATCTACCTTTGGCTCAGGTCATGATCCCAGGGTCCTAGAATGGAGTCCTGCATCAGGTTTCCTGCACAGCAGGGAGCCTGCTTCTCCCTCTCCCTCTGCCACTCTGCCTGATTGTGCTCATGCTCTCTATCTTTCAATTAAAAAAAAAGTATCTTATAAATATAAATTTACAAGTAATTTCTATCATTCTTTGTTTTTTTTTTTAAGATTTTGAAACACACGTTTTTCATGTTAATAAAGTTTGCTCACTCTCGCTCTCTCTCCATCTCTCCCTCCCTCCTTACCTCCCTCCTTCCCACCCCCCTCTCCCTCTCTCTATATAGTTGTTGTTGCCTGAACTTTTGATGCCATAGCTAAGAAACCATTGTCTAGCTCAGGATCACGAGCATTTATGGTTTTTTTCCTAAGATTTTTATAGTTTTAATTCTTTTTTTTTTAAATTTTTTATTATGTTATGTTAATCACCATACATCATTAGTTTTTTATGTAGTGTTCCATGATTCATTGTTTGCATATAACACCCAGTGCTCCATGCAGTACGTGCCCTCTTTAATCCATCAACAGGCTAACCCATCCCCCCACCCCGTCCCCTCTAGAAACCCCAGTTTGTTTCTCAGAGTCCATAGTCTCTCATGGTTAGTCTCCCCTTCCAATCCCCCCCTTTCATTTTTCCCTTCCTTCTATCTTCTTATAGTTTTGACTCTTATTTAGGATTTTGACCTACTCAATTAATCTTTATATATGGTGTGAAATATGGGCCCAACTTTATTCTCTTGCATGTAGATATCCAGTTGAACCAGCACTATTTGTTGAAAAGATTATTCTTATCCATTTGAATTGTTTACTAATCTTGTTAAAAATCAATTAACTATAAATGTTTGGGTTTATTTGGAGACTCTCCAATCTATTCCATTGATCTATATGTCTATCTTCTTGCTAGTATATCATGTCGATACATGTTAGCTACAGTTAGCTTTGTAGTAAGTTTTGAATAAGGAAGTATGAATCCTACAGCTTTGCTTTTTTTCTAGATTATTTTGGCAATTTTGAGTCCCTTGAATTTCCATATAAATTAAGAATCAGCTTACTAATATCTGCAAAATAAGAGCTTGGGACTCCGGGTGCCTGGGTGGCTTAGTTGTTAAGCATCTGCCTTTGGCTCAGGTTATTATCCCAGGGTCCTGGGATCGAGTCCCACATTGGGCTCCCTGCTCGGCGGGAAGCCCACTTCTCTCACTCTGCCTGCTTGTGTTCTCTCTCTCTCTGTTAAAAAATAAAAATAAAATCTAAAAAAAAAAAAAAAGAGCTTGGGATTCCAACAGGAATTGTATTAAATCTGGAGACTGATAAGGGTACTATTGCCATCTTGACATTAACTCATCCAATACATGAACATGAAGTCTATCCAATTATTTAGATTTTTATTAATTTTTCAATAGTTTTATAATTTTCAAAGTATTAGCTTTGAAATTCTTTTATTACATTTATTCCCAAATATTTTATTACTTTTGTTACTATTATAAATAAAACTATTATCTTAATCTCATATTTGGATTGTTCCCTGCTATTGTGTAGAAATACAAAATTTTTTATATTGATCTAATATGCTACAACCTTGCTGAAACCGTTTACTAGTTCTAGTAGTTTTATGGTATATTTTCTTAGTTTTTATGTGCAAGATCGTATCCTTGGGAAAGATAGTTTTACTTTTTTTACTTCAATCTGGATGCCGTTTATTTCTTTCTTGCCCTGTTGCCCTTTCTAGAATCTCTTATTTAATGCTAAATAGAAGTAGTGAGAGAGACAATCCTTGCCTTATTACTGATCTTAAGGAGAAAACATGAAGTTTTTCACCATTAAATATCATGCTATCCATTGTTTATTGCTAGATGATCTTAATCAGTTTGAGAAAGTTACCCTATATTCATAGTTTGTTGAGTGTGTTCACCGTGAAGTTGGATTTTGTTAATTTTTTTGTGTGTATTTATTGCATTGACTTTTAAATTTTTTTTACTTCATTCACATGTTGTATTATGTCAATTGATTTTCATATATTAAACCAACATTGCATTCCTGAGATAAATCTCACTTGGCCAAGGTGTCTAATCTTATATATTATGGAATTTGATATTCTAATTTTTGTTAGGGAATTTTGCCTCAACATGCATAGGATATATTGGTCTGCAGTTTTCTTTTCTTGTGATGTATTTGTCTGGTTTCATGTCAGGGTAATACTGGCCTTTGGGGAAAAATTGGGACGTGTTCCCACTTCTGTTTTTGGAAGAGTTTGCCAAGAAATAGTGTTAATTCTTTAAATATTTGGTAAAGGGCGCCTGGGTGGCTCAGTTGTTAAGCATCTGCCTTGGGTTCAGTTCATGATCTCAGAGTCCTGGGATCAAGTCCCACATTGGGCTCCCTGCTCAGCGGGAAGCCTGCTTCTCCCTCTCTGACTCCCCCTGCTTGTGTTCCTGCTTTTGCTCTCTCTCTCTCTCTCTGTCAAATAAACAAATAAGTAAATAAATAAATATTTGGTAGAAATCACCAGCGAAGTCATCTGAGCCTGGGCTTTTGCTTTTTTCTTTGTGGGTAGTTAATTTTTTTTCTAATTACTAATTAAATCCCTTTATATGTTATAAATCTATTTTTAATTTCTTCGTGAGTCAGTGCTATTAGTATGTCTTTCTAAGAATTTGTCAATTTCATCTACATTATTTAATTTATTGGCATAAAATTATTAATTGTATTCCCTAATATATATTTTTAAAATTACTGTAGGGTTGGTGGTAATGCCCTCTCTTTCATTCCTGATTTTAGTAATTTGAGTCTTCTCTCTTATTTTCTTGTTTAGTCTAGCTAAGGATTTGTATATTTTATCTTCTCAATGAATCAACTCTTAGTTTTGTTTCTATTTTCTGTTATTCTATTCTTTATTAATTTTCAATATGGTCTTTATTTTTGACTTCCTTCTTCTTACTTTGTTTGAGTTTTTCTTTTTCAGTGTCTTGAGGTAAAATGTTGGATTATTGATTTGAATTTTCCTTTTTTAAATATAGGCATTTACAGTTATAATTTTCTGATTAAGTACTACTTTAGCTGTATCCAATAAGCTTTGATATGACATGTCTTTATTTAATTTATCTCCAAGTATTTTCTTTTTTAAAAAATTTTTTATTGTTATGTTAATCACCATATTTTATATCATTAGTTTTTGATGTAGTGTTCCATGATTCATTGTTTGTGCATAACACCCAGTGCTCCACGCAGAATGTGCCCTCTTTAATACCCATCACAAGGCTAACCCATCCCCCTACCCTCCTCCCCTCTAGAACCCTCAGTTTGTTTTTCAGAGTCCATTGTCCTTCATGGTTCGTCTCCCCTTCCGACTTACTCCCCTTCATTCTGCCCCTCCTGCTTTCTTCTTCTTTTTCTTTTTTCTTAACATATGTTGCATTATATGTTTCAGAAGTAAGATCTGTGATTCAACAGTCTTGCACAATTCACAGTGCTCACCATAGCACATACTCTCCCCACTGTCTATCACCCAGCCACCCCATGCCTCCCACCCGCCACCACTCCAGCAACACTCAGTTTGTTTCCTGAGATTAAGAATTCCTCATATCAGTGAGGTCATCTGATACATGTCTTTCTCTGATTGACTCATTTCACTCAGCATAACACCCTCCAGTTCCATCCACGTCGTTGCAAATGGCAAGATCTCATTCCTTTTGATGGCTGCATAATATTCCATTGTGTTTATATACCACACCTTCTTTATTCATTCATCTGTCGATGGACATCTTGGCTCTTTCCACAGTTTGGCTATTGTGGACATTGCTGCTATAAACATTGGGGTGCACGTACCCCTTTGGATCCCTACGTTTGTATCTTTGTGGTAAATACCCAGTAGTGCAATTGCTTGATCATATGGTAGCTCTATTTTCAACTGTTTGAGGAACCTCCATACTGTTTTCCAGAGTGGTTGCACCAACTTGCATTCCCACCAACAGTGTAGTAGGGTTTCCCTTTCTCCACAAACACGCCAACATCTGTCGTTTCCTGACCTGTTAATTTTAGCCATTCTGACGGGTGTGAGGTGGTATTTCATTGAGTTTTGATTTGGATTTCCCTGATGCCGAGCGATGTTGAACACTTTTTCATCTGTCTGTTGGCCATTTGGATGTCTTCTTTGGAAAAATGTCTGTTCATGTCTTCTGCCCATTTCATGTTCTTTGGGTGTTGAGTTTGATAAGTTCTTTATACATTTGGGATACTAGCCCTTTATCTGATATGTCATTTGCAAATATTTTTTCCCATTCTGTCGGTTGCCTTTTGGTTTTGTAGACTGTTTTTTTTGCTGTGCAAAAATTTTTATCTTGATGAAATCCCAATAGCTCATTTTTGCCCTGGCTTCACTGGCCTTTGGCGATGTTTCTAGGAAGAAGTTGCTGCGGCTGAGGTTGAAGAGGTTGCTACCTGTGTTCTCCTTTAGGATTTTGATGGACTCCTGTCTCACGTTTAGGTCTTTCAACCATTTGGAGTCTATTTTTGTGTGTGGTGTAAGGAAATGGTCCAGTTTCATTCTTCTGCATGTGGCTGTCCAATTTTCCCAACACCATTTGTTGAAGAGACTGTCTTTTTTCCATTGGACATTCTTTCCTTCCTTGTTCAAGATAGTTGACCATAGAGTTGAGGGTCCATTTCTGGGCTCTCGATTCTGTTCCATTTATCTATGTGTCTGTTTTTGTGCCGGTACCATACTGTCTTGATGATGACAGCTTTGTAATAGAGCTGGAAGTCCGGAATTGTGATGCCGCCTGCTTTGCTTTTCTTTTTCAACATTCCTCTGGCTATTCGGGGTCAATTCTGGTTCCATACAAATTTTAGGATTCTTTGTTCCATTTCTTTGAAAAAAGTGGATGGTATTTTGATGGGGATTGCATTGAATGTGTAGATTGCTCTAGGTAGCATTGACATCTTCACAATGTTGGTTCTTCCAATCCATGATCATAGAACGTTTTTCCATTTCTTTGTGTCTTCTTCAATTTCTTTCATGACTATTTTATAGTTCTCTGAGTACAGATCTTTTGCCTCTTTGGTTAAATTTATTCCTAGGTATCTTATGGTTTTGGGTGCAATTGTAAATGGGATTGACTCCTTGATTTGTCTCTCTTCTGTCTTGCTGGTGGTGTATAGGAATGCCACTGATTTATGTGCATTGATTTTATATGCTGCTACTTTACTGAATTCCTGTATGAGTTCTAGCAGTTTTGGGGTGGAATCTTTTGGGTTTTCCACATACAGTATCATATCATCTGCAAAGAGTGAGAGTTTGAATTCCTCTTTGCCGATTTGGATGCCTTTGATTTCTTTTTGTTGTCTGATTGCTGTGGCTAGGACTTCTAATACTATGTTGAATAGCAGTGGTGATATTGGACATCCCTGCCGTGTTCCTGACCTTAGGGGAAAAGCTCTCAGCTTTTCCCCATTGAGAATGATATTCGCTGTCGGTTTTTCATAGATGGCTTTTATGATATTGAGTTATGTACCCTCTATCCCTATACTCTGAAGAGTTTTGATCAAGAAAGGATGCTGTACTTTGTCAAATGCTTTTTCTGCATCTATTGAGAGGATATGATTCTTGTTCTTTCTTTTGTTAATATAATGTATCACATTGATTGATTTGCAGATGTTGAACCATCCTTGCAGCCCAAGGATAAATCCCACTTAGTCGTGGTGAATAATCCTTTTAAGGTACTGTTGGATCCTATTGGCTAGTATTTTGGTGAGAATTTTTGCATCCATGTTCATCAAGGATATTGGTCTGTTATTCTCCTTTTTGATGAGGTCTTTCTCTGGTTCTGAAATCAAGGTAATGGTAGCCTCATAAAATGAGTTTGGAAGTTTTCATTCCATTTCTATTTTTTGGAACAGTTTCAGGAGAATAGGTATTAATTTTTCTTTAAATGCCTGATAGAATTCCCCTGGGAAGCCATCTGGCCCTGGGCTTTTGTTTGTTGGGAGACTTTTGATGACTGCTTCAATTTCCTTAGTGGCCATAGGTCTGTTCAGGTTTTCTATTGCTTCCTGGTTCAATTTTGGTAGTTGATACATCTCTAAGAATGCACCCATTTCTTCCAGGTTATCTAATTTGCTGGCATAGAGTGGCTCATAATATGTTCTTATAATTGTTTGTATTTCTTTGGTGTTGGTTGTGATCTCTCATTTTTCATTCATGATTTTGTTGAATCAGGTCATTTCTCTTTTGTTTTTGATAAGTCTGGTCAGGGGTTTATCAATCTTGTTAATTCTTTCAAAGAACCAGCTCCTAGTTTCGTTGATGTGGTCTACTGTTCTTTTGGTTTCTATTTCATTGATTTCTGCTCTGATCTTTATTATTTCTCTTCTCTTGCTGGGTTTAGGCTTTATTTGCTGTTCTTTCTCCAGCTCCTTTAGGTGTAGGGTTAAGTTGTGTATTTGAGACCTTTCTTGTTTCTTGAGAAAGGCTTGTATTGCTATATACTTTCCTCTCAGGACTGCCTTTGCTGCATCCCAAGGATTTTGAACAGTTGTGTTTTCATTTTCATTGGTTTCCATGAAATTTTTTAATTCTTCCTTAATTTCCTGGTTGACCCATTCATTCTTTAGTAGGATGCTCTTTAGCTTCCATGGATTTGAGTTCTTTCCAACTTTCCTCTTGTGATTGAGTTCTAGTTTCAAAGCATTGTGGTCAGAAAATATGCAGGGAATAATCCCAATCTTTTGGTACCGGTTGAGACCAGATTTGTGACCTAGGATGTGATTAATTCTGGAGACTGCTCCATGGGCACTAGAAAAGAATGTGTATTCCACAGCTTTGGGATGGAATGTTCTGATTATGTCTGTGAAGTCCATTTGGTCCAGTATGTCATTTAAAGTCTTTATTTCCTTGTTGATCTTTTGCTTAGATGATCTGTCCATTTCAGCCAGGGGGGTGTTAAAGTCCCCCACTATTAATGTATTGTTGTCAATGTGTTTCTTTGCTTTTGTTATTAATTTCCTTATATAACTGGCTGCTCCCATGTTAGGGGCATAGATATTTACAAATGTTAGATTTTCTTGTTTGATAGACCCTTTAAGTAGGATATAGTGTCCTTCCTCATCTCTTATTACAGTGTTTGTTTTAACATCTAATTTGTCTCATATAAGGATTGCCACTCCAGCTTTCTTTTGGTGTCCATTAGCATGGTAAATTGTTTTCCACCCCCTCACTTTCAATCTGGGGGTGTCTTTGGGTCTAAAATGAGTCTCTTGCAGACAGCATATCAATGGGTCTTGTTTTTAATCCAATCTGATAGCCTGTGTCTTTTGGTTGGGGCATTAGCCCATTTGCATTCAGGGTAGCTGTTGAAAGGTATGAATTTAGTGCCTTTGTATTGCCTTTAAGGTGACTGTTACTGTATATTGTCTTGTTCTTTCCTGATCTATGCTGCTTTTAGGCTCTCTCTTTGCTTAGAGGACCCCTTTCAAGATTTCTTGTAGGGCTGGTTTTCCGTTTGTAAATTCCTTTAGTTTTTGTTTGTCTTGGAAGATTTTTATCTCTCCTTCAATTTTCAATGACACCCTAGCTGGTTATAGTATTCTTGGCTGCATATTTTTCTCATTTAGTGCTCTGAAGATATCTTGCCAGTCCTTTCTGGCCTGCCAGGTCTCTGTGGATAGGTCTGTTGCCAATCTAATATTTCTACCATTATAGGTTACATATCTCTTCTCCCGAGCTGCTTTCAGGATTTTCTCTTGTCTCTGAGACTCGTAAGTTTTACTATTAGATGTCGGGGTGTGGACCTATTTTTATTGATTTTGAGAGGGTTTCTCTGTGCCTCCTGGATTTTGATGCCTGTTTCCTTCCTCACATTAGGGAATTTCTCTGCTATTATTTGCTGCAATATACCTTCTGCCCCTCTCTCTCTTTCTTCTTCTTCTGGGATCCCAATTATTCTGATGTTGTTTCATCTTATCGTATTGCTTATCTCTCGAATTCTGCCCTCGTGATCCTGTAGTTGTTTCTCTCTCTTTTTCTTAACCTCTTTATTTTCCATCATTTGGTCTTCTATATCACTGATTCTCTCTTCTGCCTCATTTATCCTAGCAGTTAGTGCCCCCATTTTTGATTGCACCTCATCAATATCCTTTTTGATTTTGACTTGGTTAGATTTTAGTTCTTTTATTTCTCCAGAAAGGTTTCTCTAATAACTTCCACGCTTTTTTCAAGCCCAGCTAGTATCTTTAAAGTCATGATTCTGAACTCTAGGTCTGACATCGTACTAATGTCCGTATTCAGTAGGTCCCTGGCTGACGGTTCTACCTCTTGTTCTTTTTGCTGAGGTGATTTTTTTTGTCTTGTCATTTTGTCCAGAGGAGAATAAATGAATGAGAGAACAAAATGCTAACAGTTTAACAATGTCCCCAGCAAATATACTGTATACAAATCAGAAAAGACCTGAAACTAGGGGTCAAGAAAGGGAAAGAAAGAAAAAAGAAAGAGAAAAAAAAGGAAAAAAAAGATAAAAACAAAAACAGAACAATACAAAAAAGGCAGAATATGATCAAATATGATCAGGCTAGTGCATAGATCAGTGCCACACACTAGATTTTGGGTGTATTTTGGTCTGTTAGAAAAAACTGCCTCCTAAAATTTTAAAGAAAGACATATATATACCAAATAAGGGTTGATACAATGAAGGGATGGAAGATGACTGTAAAGATGAAAATTATAAAAGATTTTATAAAAGGAATTGATAAGATAAGTTATTTGAAAAAAGAAAGAAGAAGATAAAAAAAAAGAAAAAGAAAAAAGAGAGAGAATGTGAACAGGCAGGAGACTAGAACAAAGCCATACACAAGTGATTTAGGGTATATTTTGATCTGTTAGAAGAAACTGTATCTCAAAATTTTAAAGAGAGAGCAACTTATATATATATGCCAAAAATAAGGGTAACTACTATGAAGGGATAAAATATGACTCTAAAAATTAAAAATAAAAAATGTTTTTTTTTTAAAAAAGGGATTGATAAGATGTTGGTTGAAGAAGGGAAAAAGAAAAATTAAAAAAAAAACAGTTAAAAAAATTAACTTTGATGAACTAATGATTCATGGTAAAAAAAAAAGCCAGCATGAAGGCTCTGATGAAATTTTACCTCAAAAATGCATAGCCTTAAGCATGTTCATAGTTACTCTAGGATGACAGTGGTTTCAACAGGGCTGACTTTGTCTTTGTCACTGATTACACCCAGTTGCTGACAGGGTACTCTATTACTTTTCAGCAATTCCCTGGGGGCATATATTGCTCTACAGTCTGACCCAGCTGAATTCAGGACACTTTCCATGCACAGTTTTTGAGAATAGCATTTGAGGTTTTCTAGCTGTGTCTTTCTTATTCTCTCTCTCTAGTAAAGTAACTGTCCTATGTTAGTACTTGTTTTGATGAAGTTACCTCCACTGAATTGCTTATCATCAAAACCTCCATTGTTTTTGAGATCTCTGTTTCAAATAAAGTAGGTTCCTTTTAGTAGAGCTTTAGAGCTCAGTTCTCAAGATTTTCCTTTGCACCTGGACAAAATTTCTGAGTCAAGCTCCTATTGTGGGAGTTGAGGATATTGGCCCACTTTTCTCTTAGTGACCCCTGTTTTAGAAGAACAGTGCTGGGCAGTTGGTTCACCTCCTGGTTTTGTAGGTATGTCTCTCCAGGTGTGGAATCTCCTTCCTACAAATGAGCTAGGGTGAAAGCTAGTGGATCTCCTAGTATTCTCAGAATGCTATGCCTGGAGTATATCTTTCCTTTAATGAGTGAGGCTCAAGGAAGGGAGTCCCTAACTTTTTAGCTGCACTTGCCTGAAATGTAGTCACTGCAAAGTGGCTGGGGAAGAGATACAAAATTCTGATAGCTTGCCTGTCCCAGGAAGATACTGTACCTCTCTTCTGGGAACTGGAAGGAGAGCTGTGTTCTTAGCTGACCTACCTGGAAGGGAGCTTCCATCACACTAAGTTGGAAGTGGCAAAGGAGGTGTAGATCATGGTTCAAATGCTACATTCTCACTGTCCTTAGCAATTTTTAGTAGATTTTCTTAAGTAAATATTTAATAATTTGCTGTGAACCCTTAGATATTAATTAAAAAAATATATATTTTTACCAGTTATGCTTGTTTCACTGGGGTGTGGCCGACCATGAGCCTCAGAATGCTATTTTAGAAGTGCAACTCCCTTATATTTATTTTTATAATTCATAAAATATCTATAGATATGCCATAGATTATTTGACAGACAAATTTGGAGGATAGTATACATTACTGGATATTATTGCTTACTTGTTTATCTGACTTACTTAGTTCTTGGTATATTATACAGGAAGGTAATGGTATCTTGACTGTATGAAATTTTTGAGTAATTGAGATAGTAATAAGAGGCAATGTAGATGATGAATTACTGAACTCTACATCTGAAACTAATGATGTACTATATATTGGTTAATTTTATTTAAATTTGAAAAAAAAGAAACAATGTAGAATATGCACATATATAATATTAGACATGTACATATACAGATAATCTATTCTTACACAGAATAGAAACACATCAACATACATGAGTATGTGCATGTACACACGTTACACACACACACACACACACACATACTGAGTTATATTAATTTAACTAACTACTTCAGATTTTAAATTCATAATGATTTCTTTTATATATAAACATTTAGTCCAATGTAGACCAGTTGATACTAATAAATAAAAATGACTTAAATTTGGAATGCTTACCAGGTATAACTACTGTGATTCCATTTTATAAGTGTGCAATGATACATTTTAGTATCTATTGTTGTCTAAACAGTTAATTTATACTTTCTTTTGGTAATAGACTCAGAGAGAAATGAGACTCAATTCAGGTCAAAGGCCTTCCAGTTTTTTTGTTTTAAATTGGTATAAAGGGTAAGGTTCTTTCCACTCTAGTCATGAAGTTGGTATAATGTGATTCTGGAGTTCAAAGGGTCCCTTGGCCATTTGGTAAATTGATCTGACAAAATTACATTTTTGTATGGAAGAGATAAAGATGAGACAATCAAAGAGTCACTTAATATCATTTATGTCCCAAGTTCTAGGATGTAACTAAAGCCAGCCTTGCACTTACCCTTCTGTAAGATAATACTTTCTTCAGTTTTTGCTTCAGTAAATTCAAGATGGGTTTGATGACTTGGGATTGAGGGTCATGAGTCAATAATATGTATATTGAATGCTTATAAATTATCCAGCCTTCAAACATCAAGTTTCCTTTTAATCCACAAATAAAAGAAACCTGAACTGTAATTTCTGATACATTTACAAAACATGTTTGTTCATATTAGGCTACTTTCTTTCCTGTCATAAATATCTGTATGGGGTGCCTGGGTGGCTCAGATGGTTAAGCATCTGCCTTCGGCTCAGGTCATGATCCCAGGGTCCTGGGATCGAGTCCTGCATCGGGCTCCCTGCTCCTTGGGAGCCTGATTCTCCCTCTGCTTCTCTCTCTCTCTCTCCGTCTCTCATGAATAAATTAAAAAAAATATCTGTATGTTTCACAAATCTATCCTGTTTGTCCTCAGATTGGTAGGGAAAAATCATCTTGTAATTCATTTACCTAGTCTACTGCTAATATCACTTTAACCCCTTTCCCCAAATGTGGCATAGATACTATTCCTTAATTCACCAGATATATTCAATAATACTCTGTAATGTTTACACAAACCCTTCTAAAGTCTTGGGTTAACATAAATAAATTGTCATGTGGAAAGAAAGAAAAAAGCTTAGATAAAGATGAACTATTAATGAATTCTAGCATTCATAAGCTGCAAATCTCCTCATGAGATTTCTTACTATACTTTTTTCCTTGTTAATCCAGTCTGCCATCATAATTCAGGGCCACAAACTTTGCCTTTTAATTTCCATTCTTGCAGTTTTGGCCCAGAGCCCCATTTGTTTCTTTAAATTGAAAAGAAAAGAAGTTTATATTTACCTGTAGTCTTAGATTTCAATCCTGTTAAATATTGTCAGATGCAAGGTTATAAAAATTCAAGAACTTTTTATAATATTACTCACAATATTTCAGTTCAACCATGTCAGAATGTCTTTGCTTCAGAATATCATTTTGGTTTTACCTTTACCTGAATAAATTGTGCTTAAAAATACTTGAATAAGAGTATGGGGGATAATGAAAGCTGTCTGATTTTAACTTCCTACACATATTCATCCAAATCTGTAAGAACACATAAAAACACATGGACCATATTTTTAACAATCCCAGGAATCAGAGAATAACATGACCTACAAATTACTTATACATAGGGAAATAAATGCCTCAATCTAAGAGAGACCTGACCATAACTTCAAACCAGACAGTGCAAGAAGGAAGAATGTCAGAGTCCATGAAGAAAGGGAGGGAGCATTGAGAAATAAGATGAAACACAGACATAATCAATGCCAGGAAAAGAAAGTCCAATAGTAATCACAAACTAATGAGTGTACTTTTGTACCTAATAGGGAAGGGTTTAAAACTGAAGGTGAGTGGAGTATCATCTTTGAGGAAGCATGAACTCTGGGTATAATCTGGTAAATAAAGAAGGTATGATTAACCTTGGAGCCACAGCATTGAATTAAAAGAAAGAAAAAGGAGAGGAAAATTAAGGATTCTAAAGAGATAAAATGAAAGCAAGTATGTCTAACTCCACTCCCCCCACCATATATCTTCAATTAAAGGAAATGCACTCTCTTTAATTAAGAAAAGAGGGCACTTGTAAACTAGGAAACTAAAAAAATGCCTAAATATAGGGAATACAAAGGAAATGAGTGTCTTACAAACTAATTGAAGTTTATAAGAAGAAAACAGAAAGCTTAACTCAAAATATTACAGTTGATATTTTCTTAAAAAATAACTTTTTTTTTTTTTAAGAGAGAGAATGTACGGGTGGGGAGGAAGGCACAGGGAAAGACAGAGAATCTTAAGCAGGCTCCACACCCAGCATGGAGCCTGACTTGGGGTGCTATCTCATGACAATGACCTGAGCCAAAACCAAGAGTTGATTGCTTAACTGACTGAGCCACCCTGGTGCCCTCCAAAACAACTATTAATCAGAAAAATACAGTATTACAACACTTCAAATGGAATTAAATCTTGCCTGTGAAGATTTTTTTGTTATGAAAATATACCTTGAATGAAAAATTCAAAAATTAAAAAGGTAGTGAATAAAAATATGAAGAAATTTAATAATAGTTGATTAAAGTCAGAAAAAAATAAGAAAAAGGGAAAAATCATTTGAGAAATAAAGATTCAATATGAGATGTCCAAGGAAGAATAATATTTCTATGAAAATTTAATAAGAATATTAAAGAAAAGTAGGAAAGTAACCACAGGAATGAAAATCATTCAAGAAGAGAGTAAACGAGTAAACAAAAGATATGTACAGAATATCCAGCATGTGAATATTGGAGTAGCTGAAGAGAAAATCAACTAAACTAAATAGAATAATGGGAAAGATATTTAAAGTATAATCTAAGGAAACTCCTGGAAATAAAAGAAGACTTTGGAGAGCACCCGGGAGGCTCAGTCAGTAGAGCATCTGACTTTTTTTTTTTAAGATCATATTTATTTGACAGAGAGAGAGAAAGAGAGCACAAGCAGGGGGAGCGGCAGGCAGAGGGAGAAGCAGGCTCCCCACTGAGCAAGGAGCCTGGTGCGGGACTGCATCCCAGGACCCTGAGATCATGACCGCGGCCAAAATCAAGTGTCCAGCACTTAACCAATTGAGCCATCCAAGTGCCCCGGGGGCTGCAAATTTTAAACGCTACACAATAGATTATGAATTTATTATAGTTTGAGAGTTCCTGTTGAACACAATGAAGATGAAAGATGAAAACAATTTTTTAAAGAAGAAATTTTCTTAGGTATTCAGTGATACCAAGATTTCATTTGAGAGAGCTGAGAAGGGACCATCGAGTTTTGCAATGAAAAGGTCGTTCAGAGGAATGATTGATTTGATGAAACTAGATTTCATGGGAAGTGAATAATTAGAGATGATAATTGGACAGTTGGCTTTAAAAAATTTGACGGGAAAAATAGAAAACTTATAAGTTGATGCTGAGGCTTTTTGTTTGTTTTGAATGATGGCTCATGCCATTGTTTCTAGTACATACACTTCCTTCAATACTAGTGCTTTTTTAGTATTGTATTTTATAACTACTGAGCACCTAAATGTGTGAAGTACAGAATACTTCAGAGGAGCTCTTTCTCACTGGATTCAGAATAAATGTTTTAAGATCAAGTCCTCCATTACTCCACTTTATCATCCAGTGTTCTTTAAGTATATAAGGTTTTACTTACTTTAAGTATATAAGGGTTTTATTTTAAGTATATAAGGGTTTTACTAATCTTTTTGTAGTTACACTAAAATTATCAGTCTTTAGTAAAGACATAGAGATTCACAATTATAAAATAAAAATAAATCATACAGTTTGAAGGCCTAAATAACATTAAGAAATCTATAAAACAAGTATTATGATGTAAAGAATAGTTTCTACATTTGGAGTCAAAATGTCAGTGTGGGACTACTGTGTGACATTGGTCAAAATTCTAAAGTCCCTCAATGTCTTATTTTTTTCACAGAATGCCTTTCTAATTTGTTAGGAGAAACACATAAAGTAAGTTCTTTGAAAGTAATTTTGAAAGTGCTAAAGCATTATAAGGTATTAAGATAAGCATAATACTCAAAGTCTAAAGTGACTTTGTCATAAGTAACGTATATATAAGTATAGTTACTGTATTCTAGAGTTTTGAAAAACATAGGGAAGGCAGCACTTTATAAAGGGAGAGAAACTAAAAGGAAATGGAATTGATCAATGACCATAAAACACATAAAAAGTCCTCTTGTAAAAACAAAATATAATCTGTTATGGAAAGCTGAAATACAGTATAGATTTCAAATTTCATTATAATAACCAGATCAATAGTTGACAAAATCAAATTCATCTAATTTGAAAACCTGTAGCATGCTATTCAGGTATATCATTCAAGTTGGGTCACTTTTCTCCATATTTACTGCCCCTTCATTAAGGTCCTTCATGTGTCTTGGCTGCATTGTTATTTTAAGTCCCTATTTCAGTCATTGTCAGTTTCCTCTCCAAGTTAATATCTTTAAACAAAAATATGGGAATTTCTCATTTCTCATTTAAAATATCTTCAATTGCATATTGCCTATATTTTAAAATGTAAAAAATCTTTTTCTGGCACATAAAATCCAGCCAGAAAATATTTCTCATCAATGTTTTCCATGCATCTAACTTTCTTTTTAACTTTTTACTTTTACATGGGTACACATTAATGTTATTGCTTTTGTTTTCATCTGCAATTTTGAGCCTCTTTATATGCCCCTGTTAGTATCTAGAATGTCTTCCTCCTCTTTTTCTCCTGGAAAACTCCTCTTCATTCTTTCAGACCCAGTTCAACAGCCAATTCGCAGAGAGGCTTTCTCCAACTCCCCAAGCTTCTGTTCTCTCTTCATAATTATAATCACACTTCCAGAGTTGTACTGTAGTATCTATTTAGATGATTTTGTTTCTCACTAAATTGTTGAGTTCCTTCTCTAGCGATGGCACTTAGCTCATAACTTGTGTTTAATACCTAAAACATAATTGATGGATGAATGAAAGAACAGAAGAAAAAATGGGAATGTGATAGGCTTCGGACTGAGGATTTAGTCCCATTCTCAATTCAGTTCTCTTATTTCTACATCCCTTGTATAACTGTTACTAACACATTCTCTGCCTTTATCTCCTATCCTTCACTGATCAAGGCAACTACACTTTGTACATCTGCCATGCAGTGAGGGTAGTTCAATTAACTTCTTCTTTATCCTTTTCAGGTGGGACCTAAGGAAAACCTGGAACTTTTATTGCAAATATCTGAGAGTAACCCACATAGTGTTTGTCATGGAATATTCAGATGATACTATTTGTTATTGCAATTTGTTTTCTTCTCCCTCATTTATATGCAGTTAAAAATAAGTGTTCTTATTTGTAATGTGCCCTTATACACTCTTGTCAACTTAGTAAAAATTTATCTAGACAGTGTGAATTCTACCTGAATATAGTTACCAAGCTTCCTCTACTCCAGCATGGACACCTTCACAAACTATATTCCTTAGAGAACACTATCTTAATAGGGTTTGGTTATAACAATTACCTACCTACAAATCCCTCACATCCCCCAAAAATGTAGCTAGTGCTTTTAAATAAATAAGAAAGAATTTTATTTTAAAATAATTTTTGTTGTCATTCTAGTTTACTTTAGTTCCTGGATTTAGGGTCAATGCTTAAATCTGCATATATCCCAGGCTCCTACAAATTTAGGACCAATTTGGCAACAGGAAAAAGAAAAGAAGTTTCCTGCCTGCAAGCTATGCAGTCAAAATGTTAACAAGGATCCCTGATTCAATAAATAAGAGTTTCCTTACCAGCAGTAAAATTTCTAGAAACTCCTGCTGTGTAAGCTAGAAGGCTTCAAGCCGAGCTCTTTTTTTTAGAGGCAAGTTGCCCTTAGATAAATTACACTGATGACTAAGTAAAACCCAGGTAATGTGAGACTAGAGTATAGCTAACATTCTTCATGTCATGCACCATTATCAGACTCAATGAAGCAAACCTTTGGAAATCAAAAGAATAAACCTTGTCCTCACTGCTTTTTGCTGTGTTGAAAATTTTAACTGCTGGTTAGTCTATTTTTAACTTATTTAAATGGAGCCAACTGCTTCCTAGCTCAGAGGGTGCTGAGCTGAAAAACACTGCCTGGTTTGCATGGTCTGTTCATCTAAGGACTGAATGCCCTAGATTTCCTAGGGCAGACTGTTTTTAGGACTTACAGGTTTATGACCTGTTTTATATTCATTGGCTTCAATGGAAAAAACTTGAAATCAATCTTGTCGGAGAAAGAAGTCATATTAGGTGATACTAGACTGAAAAGCTTAAATGAGACTTGGAATTTCAACCTAATACGATATGTCATAAACAGCTATACTAGGTATGATAAATATACATGACAAAAATTTAACAAAATTAATAAATTAGACAATAGTGCCTATTTTGGATTAATTATGGAGGTATTAAGATGTAATGGTATTGGTATTAAGATGTAATTAGGTATTACATCTTAATGGTATTAAGATGTAATTAGGCTAAAAGACTAATTTGCTACTTTGGCCAACTCTCCATCCTTAGAGGGTCTAAATTCTGTGTAAGATATAAAAATTTGCCTGTGGTCTAAGACCACAGATAATCCCTTACTTAGAATCGATGCCTGTTAAACATGTGACCAGTTTTCAGAGTGGTGCCAGGCACAGTGCCGTCTCTCAATAAATATATAGGGAATAATCAAGTAAATGAATGGTGGTTTTATGAGTACTGGATCCAAGAAGGCAGGATATCAATGTAAAACCATCACCTCCAAAGTGCATGGAATACGTAAACTTGCTCTCAAAAAACAAAACCAAAAACCAAACAAACCCTTATAAGTTGGGGAGACTAATTGCATATTTATTAAATGGCAATAAGTAATTCAGGATAATGGTTAAAGGGATTTTTAACATAAATTCTCAATTATACAATCGCTCTTTAAAATCCTATCATATCTACTGTCTTGCTTATCAATCTTTACCTTGCTAGTCAATGTTACTTTCTCACAATTACTTTTATGAAATCTCTTCCTCTGCCAGACTAACTTCCCCATTTCTAAATAAGCCTCTGCTTTCTTTCCTTTTCCTCACTGCTCACCTGCTTCCTCTACTCAGAATACTTTTCCATTATCTAGCAGTTTTAATCTTTTGTGTTTTTCTAGAATCAGCTCAATCCCAAACTCTCCCATGAATCTTTTTTCTTTCGTCTCCAGGTTTCAGAGGTCATTCTGAATTCCAATATTATTCATTTGGGCTAATATTTATGTGTCCTTAACATATATTATTTTTTTAACTTTTGTTTTTGATAGTTTACACTATAATAATTTGGAAAATATTTGTGTGTATGTTTATTTTCACTTATTCAATAAATATTTTGCTTTTCTCTTTAAAAATGTTAACATTTCTCAAGATGCTTAATACATAATCTCAACATTAAAATACTGAAAACTTGTTATGATTATGTAATTCTGCATTTAATTGCAACTTCTTTAAACAGCAAACTCTTCTGAAGACTGTGTAGAAAAAGTTAGACTCAGTGTCCTGAAGGCATCCTAACTGTGAAATTTGCTCAGGTATAAAATAAGCTCTCAAAGGAGCTTAGGGAGCTCCTTTGTGAAGGCTCCTTTCAAATGTTTCAGGCAAACAGTTCAAAAATGTCTATTAGGAAGCAATTCTGCTTTGCTAGGCTAATGACTTAATAGAGGAATAATGTTCTGTCAGTTTGAACACAGCCTACTGTCCTTGCAGTCTGATGGTAGGGATTATCTGTCTGTTTTACCACTGAATCCCTAGAGGTTAACAAAGTGCTTTGAACATAGTAGATGCTCAATAAATATACACTGACCAAATTAAGTTGTCTTAATTTTTTTGCCTATCATTTGTTCATTGGAATATTTAAATTAATTAGAGTGTTAACAATGAGGAGTTTTTTCTTTTTAATTCAGTTAAATAGGTTTTTACTATGTCATAGGTACAAGATTCTGAGCTCGCAATGAAATCTTAATTTTTTTTAAGGATTTTGTTTATTCATTTGAGACAGAGATACAGACAGAGAGAGAGCATGAGCAGGGGGAGAGACAGAAGGAGAGGGAGAAGCATGCTCCCTGCTGAGCCAGGAGCCCGACGTGGGGCTCAATCCCAGGACCTCGGGACCATGATCTACGCCGAAGGCAGATGCCCAACCATCTGAGCCACCTAGGTGCCCCAATAAAGTCTTAATTTTATTGAATCTTTGGCAATTCTCGCTTTTCTTATATTCATTCAACTAGCACTTAATAAGGTCCATTCAATACAGAGCATTGTGCTAGGAAATGGTACATAAAGTGAAAATTAAGGCATGATCTGTAAATAAGCTTAGAGTTTCAGGATAAACAAAATCCAACAGAGAATCACCCCATAATTAATTGCAATAGAAAATACATGTTATTATGAAAAACATGAAGGTAGTTCATTGAGTGTGGAGGACAGGGAGATACCAGGAGATGGGGAAGGAAAACTTCCTCAAGGGAGGGTATTGAATTTGTAAACTGGAAATGAGGTAGAATTAAGTAAAGATATAGGGGAAGTATTTTCTGGGAATAACAGGGAAGTATATTGTATAGTTATCCTAAGGTAAGAAAAAGTTTGGTATGTTGGAAAAAATGAAAGAAAAAAATTGTGGTTAAAGTGTTAAGAGCAGCAAGGCTGGTCCAAGGTAATATTGGAAATATAGGTGAGTGGCTATGCATTCAATGCAGACCTTTTAGGTCATTTTTACTTTATGCAAAGAACCACTGAAGATTTTTAGGCAATGTGGTGAAGTGATCAGATTTACATTTGAAAAAAAATATGTGCTAGATGGAGAGTGAATGTGAAGGGATAATGGTGTTACTTTTATATTCTGGTGGCAAATAATAGCAGCTTCTATCAGGATCTTGACCGTACAGAGAAGGGAGAATTTATGGTGTTTAATGGGTTGTGTATTTAAAGGTTGAAGGAGAAAGAGGTCTAAGAGGAGTCTGAAATTCTTGCATGATCATTTTAAAAGGAATATATGTGTATATTGAGCTAAAGCCTCCTAATGTTCATGAGTTCAAATTTTCTCTCTCTTGGAGTATACTTAATGAGTCATAGGGTATGGACATATTCAACTTTATGTTGAATGACATCATTTTTGCTCCTAAGTGGTTACACCATTATCAATTTTAAACAAAAGTTTTGAAAGTTCTCTTAATGCCAAATTCTTGGCAACATTTAGTACTATCAAGCATTTTACTTTTACTTTTCTGGTGAAATGGATGTAAAGTAGTATATCAATGTGATCTTAATTTGAATTTCCCTATTATTAAGGAGATTATAGGGCACCTGGGTGGCTTAGTAGGTTAAGCATCTGACTCTTGGTTTCAGCTCAGGTCATGATCTCAGGGTCATGAGATGGAGCCCCACTTCAGGCTTTAGGCTCAGCAGGGAGTCTGCTTGAGATTCTCCCTCCCTCTCTCTGCCCCTCCCCCCTGCACTCCTCTGTTTCTCTCTCTCTCTCCAAAATAAATAAATAAATAAATAAATAAATCTTAAAACAAAAGAAAAGCGGTTATGTGCCAATAACATTTTTATTAAACATATTTTGTATCCATTAACAATTTCTCTATTTAATTATTTGCAGTTCATACCCATTTTCTGGTTTGTCTTTTCATGTTTTTATGGTATCTTCTAATCAACAAAAGTTTATTATATATACATGAATTTATCAATCTATCAATCTCTCATTTGTGCTAGGTATTTTGTGTTTTGTTTAAGAAATGCTACCTTATTCTAATATCACAGATATTAGAATATCTATGTCTTCTAAAAGTTTTAAAGTTTTCTTTTTAAATTTAAATAATATGCATAGAAATAATTTCTACATATAATGTAAATTAGTGATCCGATTTTATTTTCCTACTAGAATGATTAAGCACAATGTATCAAATCCACTGACCTCTAAACACTATTGTCAAACATCAGATTTCCATATAGGAATGATTCTTTTTCTGTCTTCTCTATCTTGTTCCATTGTTCTTTTACAAATATTACACAGCTTTATTTAATATGACTCTATAGTAAGTCTTAATATTTGGTAGAGTAAATGCCCACATCTTCTTCTTCTTCTTTAGAGGTGTCTTGGCTGTTCTTAGCTCATGGAATTTTCCACAAAAATTTAGAATAAACTTGCTAAAATTCTTTAAGCTCCAGGTATACTGGAGCAAATTGTAGCAGATATAATTCTTGTATATCTATAGATGCTGTTATTATTATTTTATTTTTAACTGATCCTTATCTGAAAAGATGTAATTGTTTTTGCATAATGTTCTTAATCCAGATATATAATAAAATTCAATTTTATGAATATTGCCCTAGATATGTGATTTAAATGTACATTGTCATATCAGCTGTGACAGACATAGTTTTTACTTCTTCCATTACAATCCTTACTGAATGTATTTATTTTCTAGGTCTTGCATCACTTATCTGAATATCCAAAACACAGTGCAAAAGAAGGGTGGTAGTTAGGATCAAATAGTTAAAGCCTAGAAAGTAATAAGAAAAACATTTTTAATTATAAAAAATAAGATATTTAAGAATAAATATTTTTTCTTGTTTAAGATAATTCTGTATTTCTTGTAGTAGGTTGAAAAATGGTCCCCCAAAATACATCTATGTCCTAATTCCTGAAACCTATGAATGTTATTTTATATGGTGAAAAAGGGTCTTTGTTGATATGATTAAGTAAAGATTTTGAGATGGGGAGATAATCCCATATTACCAATGTGAGCCCTAAATGCAATTAAAAATGTCCTTAAAAAAGAGAGACAGAGATTTGAGGCATGGATGAGAAGACAATGTGACCAAAGAAGCAGAGATAGGAATGACTCAGTCGTAAGTCAAGGAAAGCCAGCAGCCACGAGACACGAGAAGAAGTAAGGAACAGATTCTCCCCTAACATCTCTTGAGGTAGCATTCTCTTGCTGACACCATGATTTCAGCCCAGTAATAATAGTTTCAGACTTCTAGCCTCCAGAATTGAGAGAAAACAAATATCTGTTGTTTTAAAGAACCCAGTTTATGGTAACTTCTTACAACAGTCACAGGAAACTTAATTTCTTAGTTCTCATTTCTTATTCTTATTTAGCATAATGTTTCTTTCAAGTTTTAATTAGATGCCCTATATAAGGTTAAGAATGTAGGGCTTATTGTTAGTGTGCTAAAAGTTTTTATAATGAATGGGTGATTAATTAAATAAAATAATTTTTGCATTATTTTTCTCTTTTTATCTATTAATAGCACAAGTTACAGACATACAACCAAATATTCTTTTAAGATAAATTATGTTTATTTTCCTAGTATAAACTCAACTTGAGCATGATGAACGATCTTTCAATACATTACTTGATATGATTTGCTAATATTTATTTAGACTTTTTGCATCTATATTTATGAGTGAGATTGACCTATAATATTCCTTTCTTGTACTGGACCTATCTGGTTTTTGCATACAAGACATACAAGCTTGGGATCCTGGGTGGCTCAGTTGGTTAAGCGACTGCCTTCAGCTCAGGTCATGATCCTGGAGTCCTGGGATTGAATCCCACATTGGGCTCCCTGCTCAGCAAGGCGTCTGTTTCTCCCTCTGACCCTCCCCCCTCTCATGTGCTCTATCTCTCTCATTCTCTCTCAAGTAAATAAATAAAATCTTAAAAAAAAAGACATACAAGCTTGAAAATATGAGTTAGAGATTGTTGTCATTTTCAGTCTTTGGAAGGGTTTGTACAGTAATGAATAATCAGTTTCCAGGACAGTTTCAAATTATACCCAAGAAAAGTGATATCAATGTCCAATATATAATTTTGAGAACACTGAACTTAAAAGTGTGTGCATAGGTGTGTGTGTTTAATTGTACTATGGGTAGATCATAACTTTATTCCATTTAAATTAGGGCTGGGGGAGGAGCAAGATGGCGGAGGAGTAGGAGACCTGGATTTCGTCTGGTCTCAGGAATTCAGCTGAATAGGGATCAAACCATTCTGAACACCTACGAACTCAACAAGAGATTGAAGAGAAGAATAGGAACAACTCTCTGAACAGAAAAGCAACCACTTACTGGAAGGTAGGACGTGCAGAGAAGTGAATCTGAGGCGATATTCGGGAGGATAGATGCTGAGGGAGGGGGCCTCCGTTGGCTGCTTTTGGCAAGTGATAGAGCTGCAGAGCACAAAATCAGAACTTTTAGAAGTCGGCTCCACTGAGGGACGTCGCTCCAGTGGCTAAGCGGGGGGATGGAACCCTCGCGGGACAGTGCGGTCTCAGGACCCTCGGGGTCACAGAAAGACCAGGGGTGCCTGAGTGCAGCAGAGCTCCCAGGTATCAGAGCAGAGAAGCTGGCTGCAAGATGAAGCCAAGGCGCAGGCTCTCAGCTCGGGGTTGCCATAAACTGTGATCTGCGGCCCAGTCGGGCCACTGCTCCTCCAGCAGGGACCCAAAAAGCGGCAGAGCTGGAGAGACTCCCCTTCCTCCCCTGGGAAGAGTGGCACAGGAGCGCACCGCAAGGGTGTGCTGGGTTTGGAGACTCCACACGGGTCGGGTGCCAGAGATAGAAACGCTTGGTCACAGGCCGGGTGAGCACAGAGTAGACAGGGGACAAGGGAGTGATTGACCACTTTTCTCTGGGGGCGCATATAGGAGTGGGGCCCTGAGTTCTCAGCTCCTCTGGGCAGAGATTGGGAGGCCATCATTTTCACCCAGGTCCTCCAAAGCTGTACGGAAAGCTTGCAGGGAACAAAAGCTCCGGAGAGCAAACCCAAGCAGATTGCTTACCCCGGAAGACAAGGGCGGGGCAATTCCGCCTCTGGCAAAGACATTTGGGAACCATGGCAAAAGGCCCCTCCCCCAGAAGATCAGCACGAACAGCCAGCCAAGACCAAGTTTACCGATCAAGGAGAACGGGAGAACTCCAGCGCTAGGGGAATACTGCACATAGAATTCATGGCTTTTTTACCATGATTCATTAGTTTTTCAAAGTTAATTTTTTAACTTTTTTTTTTTAATTTTTCTTTTTTCCTTTTTCAAACAACATCTTATCAACCCCTTTTTGAAAAAGAAAATTTTATTTTTCATTTTTAGAGTCATATTCTATCCCTTCATAGTAGATACCCTTAATTTTGGCATATATATATAAATTGTTCTCTCTTTAAAATTTGGAGATACAGTTTCTTCTAACAGATCAAAATATACCCTAAATCACTAGTGTATGGCTTTGTTCTAGTCTCCTGCCTGATCACATTCTCTCCCTTTCTTTATTTTTTTTAAATCTCCTTTCTTTTTTCAAACAACTTCTTATCTTATCAATTCCTTTTATAAAATCTTTTATAATTTTCATCTTTACAGTCATCTTCCATCCCTTCATTGTATCAACACTTATTTGGTACATATATAAGTCTTTCTTTAAAATTTTAGGAGGCACTTTCTTCTAACAGACGAAAATACACCCAAAATCTAGTGTGTGGCACTGATCTATTCACTAACCTGATCATTTTTGATAATATTCTGTTTTTTTCGTTTTGTTCTGTTTTTGTTTGTTTTTATCTTTTTCTTTTTTTTTCTCTTTCTTTTTTCTTTCTTTCCCTTTCTTTTTCCCTGGTTTCAGGTCTTTTCTGATTTGTTTAGAGTATATTTGCTGGGGACATTGTTAACCTGTTAGCATTTTGTTCTCTCATTCATCTGTTCTCCTCTGGACAAAATGACAGGATGAAAAAAATTATCTAAGCAAAAAGAACAAGAGGTAGTACCATCTGCAGGGACCTACTCAATATGGACACTAGTACGATGTCAGACCTAGAGTTCAGAATCATGATTTTAAAGATACTAGCTGGACTTGATAAAAGCATGGAAGTTCTTAGAGAAACCCTTCCTGGAGAAATAAAAGAACTAAAATCTAACCAAATCGAAATCAAAAAGGCTATTAACGAAGTGCAATAAAAAATGGGGGCACTAACTGCCAGAATAAATGAGGCAGAAGAGAGAATCAGCGATATAGAAGACCAAATGATGGAAAATAAAGAAGTTGAGAAAAAAAGAGATAAACAAATACTGGATCACGAAGGCAGAATTCGAGAGGTAAGTGATACGATAAGACGAAACAACATTAGAATAATTGAGATCCCAGAAGAAGAAGAAAGAGAGGGGCAGAAGGTATACTGGAGCAAATTGTAGCAGAGAACTTCCCAAATGTGGGGAAGGAAACAGGCATCAAAATCAAGGAGGCACAGAGAAACCCTCTCAAAATCAATAAAAATAGGTCAACACCCCGACATCTAAGAGTAAAACTTACGAGGCTCAGAGACAAAGAGAAAATCTTGAAAGCAGCTCGGGAGAAGAGATATGTAACCGACAATGGTAGAAATATTAGATTGGCAACAGACCTATCCACAGAGACCTGGCAGGCCAGAAAGGACTGGCATGATATATTCAGAGCACTAAATGAGAAAAATATGCAGCCAAGAGTACTATATCCAACTAGGCTGTCATTGAAAATTGAAGGAGAGATAAAAATCTTCCAGGACAAACAAAAACTAAAGGAATTTGCCAACACGAAACCAGCCCTACAAGAAATCTTGAAAGGGGTCCTTTAAGCAAAGAGAGAGCCTAAAAGCAGCATAGACCAGAAAGGAACACAGACAATACACAGTCACAGTCACCTTACAGGCAATACAATGGCACTAAATTCATACCTTTCAATAGTTACCCTGAATGTAAATGGGCTAAATGCCGCAATCAAAAGACACAGGCTAACAGATGGATTATGAAACATGACCCATCAATATGCTGTCTGCAAGAGACTCATTTTAGACCCAAAGACACCCCCAGATTGAAAGTGAGGGGGTGGAAAACCATTTACCATGCTAATGGACACCAAAAGAAAGCTGGAGTGGCAAACCTTATATCAGACCAATTAGATTTTAAAACAAGGACTGTAATAAGAGATGAGGAAGGACACTATATCCTACTTAAAGGGTCTATCCAACAAGAAGATCTAACAATTGTAAATATCTATGCCCCTAACATGGGAGCAGCCAGTTATATAAGGAAATTAATAACAAAAGCAAAGAAACACATTGACAACAATACAATAATAGTGGGGGACTTTAACACCCCCCCGACTGAAATGGACAGATCATCTAAGCAGAAGATCAACAAGGAAATAAAGACTTTAAATGACACACTGGACCAAATGGACTTCACAGATATTTTCAGAACATACCATCCCAAAGCAACAGAATACACATTCTTCTCTAGTGCCCATGGAACATTCCTCAGAATAGATCATATCCTAGGTCACAAATCAGGTCTCAACCAGTACCAAAAGATTGGGATCATTCCCTGCATATTTTCAGACCACAGTGCTTTGAAACTAGAACTCAATCACAAGAGGATGTTGGATAGAACTCAAATACATGGAGGCTAAAGAGCATCCTATTAAAGAATGAATGGGTCAACCAGGAAATTAAAGAAGAATTAAAAAAATTCATGGAAACCAATGAAAATGAAAACACAACGGTTCAAAATCTTTGGGATGCAGGAAATGCAGTCCTGAGAGGAAAGTATATAGCAATACAAGCCTTTCTCAAGAAACAAGAAAGGTCTCAAATACACAACCTAACCCTACACCTAGGGAAGCTGGAGAAAGAAGAGCAAATAAAGCCTAAACCCAGCAGGAGAAGAGAGATCATAAAGATCAGAGCAGAAATCAATGAACTAGAAACCTAAAGACAGTAGAATAGATCAACAAAACAAGGAGCTGGTTCTTTGAAAGAATTCACAAGATTGATACACCCCTGGCCAGACTTATCAAAAAGAAAAGAGAAATGACCCAAATCAAGAAAATCATGAATGAAAGAGGAAAGATCACAACCAACACCAAAGAAATACAAACAATTATAAGAACATATTATGAGAACTCTATGCCAGCAAATTAGATAACCGGGAAGAAATGAGTGCATTCCTAGAGATATATCAACTACCAAAATTGAACCAGGAAGAAATAGAAAACCTAAACAGACCTATAACCACTAAGGAAATTGAAGTAGTCATCAAAAATCTCCCAACAAACAAAGCTCAGGGCCAGGTGGCTTCCCAGGGGAATTCTACTAAACATTTAAAGAGGAATTAGTACCTATTCTCCTGAAAGTGTTCCAAAAAATAGAAATGGAAGGAAAACTTCCAAACTCATTTTAAGAGGCCAGCATTACCTTGATCCCCAAATCAGACAAAGACCCCATCAAAAAGGAGAATTACAGAACAATATCCTTGATGAACATGGATGCAAAAATTCTCACCAAACTACTAGCCAATAGGATCCAACAGTACATTAAAAGGATTATTCACCATGACCAAGTGGGATTTATCCCTGACTGCAAGGTTGGTTCAAAATCCGCAAATCAATCAACGTGATACAATACATTAACAAAAGAAAGAACAAGAATCATATGATCCTCTCAATAGATGCAGAAGAAGCATTTGACAAAGTACAGCATCCCTTCTTGATCAAAACTCTTCAGAGTATAGGGAGAGAGGGTACATACCTCAATATCTTAAACGTCATCTATGAAAAACCTACAGCAAATATCATTCTCAATGGGGAAAAGCTGACAGCTTTCCCCCTAAGGTCAGGAACGCGGCAGGGATGTCCAGTATCACCACTGCTATTCAACATAGTGTTAGAAGTCCTAGCCACAGCAGTCAGACAACAAAAAGAAATCAAAGGCATCCAAATCGGCAAAGAGGAAGTCAAACTCTCACTCTTTGCAGATGATATGATACTGTATGTGGAAAACCCAAAAGACTCCACCCCAAAACTGCTAGAACTCATACAGGAATTCAGTAAAGTTGCAGGATATAAAATCAATGCACAGAAATCAGTGGCATTCCTATACACCAACAACAAGACAGAAGGGAGACAAAACAAGTCGTCAATCCCATTTACAATGGCACCCAAAACCATAAGATACCTAGGAATAAATCTAACCAAAGAGGCAAAGGATCTGTACTCAGAAAACTATAAAATACTTATGAAAGAAATTGAGGAAGACACAAAGAAATGGAAAAACGTTCCATGCTCATGATTGGAAGAACAAACATTGTGACGATGTCAGTGCTACCTAGAGCAATCTATACATTCAATGCAATCCCTATCAAAATACCATCCACTTTTTTCAAAGAAATGGAACAAATAATCCTAAAATTTGTATGGAACGAGAAGAGACCCCGAATAGCCAGAGGAATGTTGAAAAAGAAAAGCAAAGCTGGCGGCATCACAATTCCGGACTTCCAGCTCTATTACAAAGCTGTCATCATCAAGACAGTATGGTACTGGCACAAAAACAGACACATAGAACAATGGAACAAAATCGAGAGCCCAGAAATGAACCCTCATCTCTATGGTCAACTCATCTTTGACAAGGCAGGAAAGAATGTCCAATGGAAAAAAGACAGTCTCTTCAACAAATGGTGTTGGGAAAATTGGACAGCCACATGCAGAAGAATGAAACTGGACCATTTCCTTACACCACACACAAAAATAGACTCCAAATATTTGAAAGACCTAAACGTGAGACAGGAGTCCATCAAAATCCTAAAGGAGAACACAGGCAGCAACCTCTTCGACCTCAGCCGCAGGAACTTCTTCCTAGAAACATCACCAAAGTTAAGGGAAGCAAGGGCAAAATGAACTATTGGGACTCCATCAAGATAAAAAGCTTTTGCACAGCAAAAGAAACAGTCCACAAACGGAAAGACAACTGACAGAATGGGAGAAAATATTTGCAAATGACATATCAGATAAAGGGCTAGTATCCAAAATGTATAAAGAACTTATCAAACTGAACACCCAAAGAACAAATAATCCAATCAAGAAATTGGCAGAAGACATGAACAGACATTTTTCCAAAGAAGACATCCAAATGGCCAACAGACACATGAAAAAGTGCCCAACATCGCTCGGCATCAGGGAAATCCAAATCAAAACCTCAATGAGATACCACCTCACACCAGTCAGAATGGCTAGAATTAACAAGTCAGGAAATGACAGATGTTGGTGGGGATGCGGAGAAAGGGGAACCCTCCTACACTGTTGGTGGGAATGCAAGCTGGTGCAACCACTCTGGAAAACAGTATGGAGGTTCCTCAAACAGTTGAAAATAGAGCTACATACGATCCAGCAATTGCACTACTGGGTATTTACCCCAAAGATACAAATGTAGGGATCCGAAGGGGTACATGCACCCCAATGTTTATAGCAGCAATATCCAGAATAGCCAAACTGTGGAAAGAGCCAAGATGTCCATCGACAGATGAATGGATAAAGAAGAAGTGGTATATATACACAATGGAATATTATGCAGCCATAAAAATGAATGAGATCTTGCCATTTGCAACGACGTGGATGGAACTGGAGGGTGTTATGCTGAGTGAAATAAGTCAATCAGAGAAAGACATGTATCAGATGACCTCACTGACATGAGGAATTTTTAACCTCAGGAAACAAACTGATTGTTGCTGGAGTGGTGGGGGGTGGGAGGGATGGGGTGGCTGGGTGATAGACATTGGGGAGGATATGTGCTATGGTGAGCGCTGTGAATTGTGCAAGACTGTTGAATCACAGATCTGTACTTGTGAAACAAATAATGCAATATATGTTAAGAAAAAAAAAAGAAGAAGAAGAATATAGCAGGAGGGGAAGAATGAAGGGGAGTAAGTCGGAGGGGGAGACAAACCATGAGAGACGATGGACTCTGAAAAACAAACTGAGGTTTCTAGAGGGGAGGGCGGTGGGGGATGGGTTAGCCTGGTGATGGGTATTAAAGAGGGCACATTCTGCGTGGAGCACTGGGTGTTATGCACAGAATGAATCATGGAACACTACATCCAAAACTAATGATGTAATGTATGGTGATTAACATAACAATAAAAAATTAAGAAAAATAATTGAAAAAAATCTTTTAAAGAACTATTACTAAAATAAAATAAATAAATTAGGGCTAAATATGAATGTAAATATAATTCCTTTTCCAAACAGTTAGATGACTTCACCTGATTTCCTTATAACATGATGACTGGACTCAGACAAATAGTCTACTGATATTTGCTATGACCTCTGGGCATATAAACTGATGATATTGTTTTGGGTATTATCTTTATGAAATACTTCGGCCAATTGTAGTCATGGAGAAATAGTCTTGCATAATTTAAAGGCACAGACTTTAAAGGTTGACTGACTGGGTTTAGATTTCAGATATTTGTATTACTGTGTGACTTTGCACAAGTTAATTTATCTCTTCAAGACTCAGTTTTCTCATTTTTATTTAACTTTAATTTATTTATTTTTTTAAAGATTTTATTTATTTTACAGAGAGAGACACAGCGAGAGCAGGAACACAAACAGGGGGAGTGGGAGAAGGAGAAGCAGGCTTCCCGCTGAGCAGGGAGCCCAGTGCGGAGCTCGATCCCAGGACCCTGGGATCATGACCTGAGTGGAAGGCAGACGCTTAATGACTGAGCCACCCAGGCGCCCCTCAGTTTTCTCATTTTAAAATGGAGATAATAATCCTAGTAAGTTCTTCTTATGTTTGTTGTAAGGCTTGAATGAGCGAACATTATATATATGTATTATGTCTCTCTCTCTCTCTATATATATATATGACACTATTTTTTGAAACTAGGATTTTATAAGCATTAGTGACTAATATTTTTATAAAGTTTTACATTATTTTTTCTAAAGATGTTAAAACATTTCATATCAGTTTTCCTGCCCACTGTCAAAACCTTGTGTACATGATGGGTGATTCCTCATTTGATGTTGTAATGATTGAATTTTAGAAGTTTATGACCTGATCATAGAGAAAACTAGTCTAAGAGAGGCAAAATGCTAATTAGAAGCCAGATATTACTCCAAGGTGTGGTTTTTTTCTATTTTACACTATACCCGTGGGTATTAAATTTAAAAAGGAAGGAAATTGCATTCAATGTGTGATTTGCCTTTTGATCCATATGTTTTCTCAGATTCTGTTGAAATCATTGTACTTGATGAAATCACTGATGATTAATACTGTGCTGAATTATGTATCCTTTCATTTTAAAGGTTTAAAGAGAATAAATTAAATTATAGACAGAAAAAAATGTGGTATAATGTTTTTCTTATTATAAGAGACCTCATTTCAATTCCTCATCTTTATTTGTTTGCTTGTTAAATACATTTTTATAGCATGCAGCATGGACCTGAGACTTACTTCTCTTACAATTATCAGATAAGTTCCCATGAATTATTAATGTGTCTCTAATTTTAATATATGGATTATTTCCTGATGTGATGTAACTATATATCCACCTTGTAAATTATAGATAACAATTTCATAACTCTACACTTGTACATTAAATAATAATGAGTAGCAATACATTCCTCCAAAAGAAGGATGGGTGAGGATTCCAACACTTTAAGCACAGTCTATCACATTTTTTCCCAAATGGAATGTTACTTTTTTGGTCAATCAGGGCACATCTGGCAAAAATATTTTTATTGCATATAAGTATCTCAGTCTCCTCTCAAACTAAACTGGCTGATGCTCAATATCTAAAATTGGATATGTACAAACTAACTTGCCAAGAAAGTAGGAAATATATTTTTTTTGGATGTGGCATGTGAAGAAATAATGTAAATTCTCATGAGCTCTTTGTTACATTATTAGTTTAAAAAGTGCCTGTGTAGAATCTTATGCCAAATAGAGCAAAAACAAAATTCTCTCAACTCACTGTGATTCAAAATAATCCTCAAATATTATATAGCCTTTTGATTATACTCAAGTAAGCTTTTTGTGAGTTATGGGATGACTTGATTTTTTCCCAAATAAGAAAGGAAAGAAGGAAGAGAGGAAGAAGGAAGGAATGAAGGAAAAAATGTTTCTTTCGTGATTTATTTCCCCTTCAGACAAAGAACATACATGAAATTAGATAGATTATTTTAGCTTTTTGCTAGTCAAATAGAAAATAATAATAATATAGACAACTGGATTCATAGATTTTGATGCTAATTTCTCTTTCAGATAGAAAACATAGTTATAAAGGCAGTGAGGTAGCAACAGAATAACATTAGTGAACTGATAGAGTTATCCAAGTACTACAGGAGATTATGTAGAGTTCTTAGTATAGCACTGATATTTAATTTGCTATTAATTAATGCAGATGTTAATAATATTATTGTTAATACTAAAATAATATTGGTAGTAGAAAGAGTCTCTTGAAAGCTTTTACAAAAATGTTTAAAAAAACAAAGATATAATAATCGGGAGGCAATTTTCCTGAGAGGTATGTTGACTTTAGAGAAAGTGCAGAACTTTCCCTAACCAATCAGTAAGAAGATTATTAATTAATGTTTATTTCTGTGAAGACTTACAATCTACTTTCAAAAATGAGATAAATGCACTTGAAAAGGGAAAATAAATTTTAGAAGATGATAATATATGCCTCCTACTGCTAGATTTCAGAACTTCATATAGTACATACTGTCAGAAAAAAACCGAGCTGGGCAATAATTAAAGTGGTAAGAACAGATTTTATTCAGGATTTGTAATATGGGGAAAGAGATCTCAGTATACAACTGGGCTTAATTCTGAATATAAGGAAAAGTGAAGATGCATAGTCAAGGAGTGTGTGGAGGGGTGGTCAGTGAATGAAAAAATACTAAGAGGTAATTCTTTGGTGACCTCACAGAATTCTTGCTGAAGGCAGGAAGGGTAGTCAGATTCACCTGGGGGGTGGTGGGGGATGATGAATTTGGTCAGATATCAAAGGTGATCAGATACTGAGGGTGAGTGATTTGCTAAACTAACTTCAACAAGATTTTTGCTAAGACGGAACAAAGAAGTTCAAAAAGTCCAGACCCAGCTGGGGAGAAGATTCAGAGGAACCTGACTAAAGTTTGGTCAAAGAGAGACCCTTTGTCAGTGCTACTTACAAGTTTTTAGGTTTTTTAAATTGGATTAACACAGCTAGGAAAAAAAAAATCTTGAAGAAATTGGACATAGGCTGAACCATGATGAACGATCGGTCACATCTGAAGAGAGGTCATTGTCAGAACAGTTATCAAAAATACTAGTAGAAATTAAAAACACCCAGATAGTTAGGCAGTAATGGAAGCTGCTATAGCATGAGAGGAGGATAAGAGTGGCTGATGAGAGTAGGAAACCAGCTATAATTAGATTAACAGAGACTTGGTAACTGGATTGTATTTCATTGTACCCCCATGGAGATATTTGTTTTGAACTATACTTTGGTGTTATTATTAGTCTAATATATTAAAATTTATTGAAAGTAATACTTCTAGTAAACTCATTGTTTATTTTTTGAGCATAACATTCAGGACAATTTTCTTATATCACATGGTTTCTTCATTATAAAGACATCCAGGAGAAATTATTGTCTGATTACTGTTCCAAGAATGATATGTCTCTTGTATAATTTATTTAATTCTATTTGATGGATTACAAATTTTATAATTGACTATTTCTATGTTGACTGTTAGAATTGCAGAATTTTATTTGGACAGACATTGCCAGTGTATAGTGAAACAGAAGTACAGATGGTGGAGATAGAGCATATCAGTTCTTACAGTGGCTCTTGGATCCTTTCACCAATAACAGAACAGTGAGATAGAGAAGTCTCTCAGCAGCTCAGGCCCAAGAGAGCAAATATAAATAAAAAGAAGAAGAAAGATGATGCCTGTAAAATCCTGTAGGAATTATTCATCCCTGCTGTCACCCCCAAGTCTTTGCAACACACACATACACACACACACACAGGCACATTTATGCACGCACACACCACACACACTAGGGAGCCATAGGATGAATTTACTTGCTGTGAGGCATAAAAAAGTATATTTTGTAAATTGTTTTCCCTGACAATTTTTCCAGTCTGGTTGGATACCAGTTGTGAAGGTAAAATAAAAACACGTACAATGTTTAAGATGGAGGAAAGTGCAGAGAATATTTGGGGGTAGAGTGTAAAAAGTTACTTTGGTTCAAGTACAAGGTTAATTTAGAGTAGAAGTAAACAGTGAGTCTAGATAAAATGTTTAGGAACAGATGCAAAAGTTAGGAACAGATGTTGGAAGGTTCTGACTATAACACAAAAGTTTAATTTTATTCTCTAACTTAATAGAAAACTGTTTTAGACATTTGTGGAGAGCACTAATGTTATGATAATGGTATTGCAAGAAGATTAATTTGGTAGTGTAACTTTAGTTTATTCTAACAATTATTTATGGCGTGCCTACTATTTGCAAGATAGTATGTTCAGTGTTTCAGGTGATATAAATTGACTCTGTGTTTAAAAGTTTAGAGGATGTATTTAATAGGTACTATGTAACAGGCATAGTGCTAACTGCTAATCAAATCAGAGGAAATGGGAGGATAAGGAACTCAAGAACACAAATAATAATATAACATCTTTGATTTGGTTAGGTCCCCATGAACAATACATAATCAAATGCTACAGCAATTTAAAATAGAAAAGGTTTACATCCAATTGGCTAGAGGACAACCATTACTGGATTTCTCAAAGGGACTGATGCTTGCCCTTATGAACACATTCCTTATCACTTGGTAAACAAAACATCTTTCCAGCCCCTTGAAGAATGCCCACAGCCCCTGGCATCTTGTTTTTTTGTTTGTTTGTTTGTTTTGTTTTTAATAGCAAGTTCATTTGGTGTTCTTGTTCCCATCTTTCATGGTTAACCATGGACATCTTGGCATTCATACCAATTTGATGAGTTTCATAGTCTTTTCCAACCTCCCATCAGTCATCCCAGAAGGGCATTAGAACTGGTTCCCAGGACTTGTGGAAAGATATTAAATTGTGTCAAGGGAGATTTCCCCTATATTGACAAAATCTCCCTTATCCAGCCATATATTTTGCCTTTCTTTATCCAGTACCCTCAGGATTTATTCCCAGGCAAACTCTACTACTTCTTCCTAGTATATGTTAGCCAAATCCTGTAGCACATTTGGGATATAATCATCCTCCCCCATTAGAAGTCCTAGTGCTTCCCAGATGGGTTATGCTTAAATTTGATTCTATTTATTTGTCTGGTGGCTGGTAGGAGATATAGGTGTAGAGAGAAAAGCATTGTCTTATGAGACATCTGTCCCATCTTCAATCAAAGCAGGGACACACATCATCTGACAAAGAAAGTGGACAACTTCTGAAATCCCAGAGATTTCATTGTAATTGGAGATTTCAGGGTTCTTGAGTCTACCCAGATAACCTTGCTACAGTAGTAGGCCCCTGACTTTAGCATGGGAGGCTTAATGTTGATTGAAATTTCATCCTCCTCTCAAGTTCAGCCATTCTTTTTTTTTTATCTTTTTTTAAGATTTTATTTATTTATTTGACAGAGAGAGAGACACAGAGAGAGAGGGAACACAAGCAGGGGGAGTGGGCGAGGGAGAAGCAGGCTTCCTGCTGAGCAGGGAGCCTGATGCGAGGCTTAATCCCATGACCCTGGGATCATGACCTGAGCTGAAGGCAGACGCTTAATGACTGAGCCACCCAGGCGCCCCAAGTTTAGCTATTCTTGCAATTAATTATGTGCCCAGTCTTCAGCTCAGTCTGTCATCGGGCTCCAAGAGATAAGAGGCTCTTCAAATGCTACCAAGGAGAATATTTGGTGTTCATATTTTGTATTATATAGAACATTAATTTGTTTGAGCCAGTCATTTTCTCTATTCAAAGCATAAATTATGCTGAGCAAAGGCACAGTCTTTATAATTACTTTCTCCTCTACTTCTCAAATGCCTGAGCTCTTGTACCGAATTGTGCATCCCTAGTACCTGTATCCCCTCTAATTCACTAAATGAGAAAATTTTAGCAATTGTACTTCTTCAGCATGCCAGGTGTCATCAATATTTCATCTTTCACAAATGATGAGGTCCTTATTGTAATATGACCAGAGACTAAACCAACTCTAGAATCCTATAGTCTATTTCCTAGGACCATTTGTGTTACAAACTGTTTTAGCCCAGGTCCCCAAGATCCTGAGATAAGGTTCTTGTGCAGTGGATTCATCAAATATGTGCTTTTAATACAAAACCTTTAAAAAGTGAGGGAAGTAGAATAAAGCAGAGAAAGAAGTTAGGCAAAGATGGATTAAGCTAAATCTAGCCTCAATCTGACCTCACGGGAAATTATGAGCAGAGTGGTACCACAGTGTTGTCTCACCAAGAGGAAATGAGGCTGGCTTCTGTACCCCATTTCATTCAGTCACTGGTTGGGAGATAGTTCAGGGAGGAGGCATAGCCTTCAGGGCATTTCTAGGCAAAGTAGCTTTCCTCAAGTGTCAACATTATAAAATGGAGTCAGACTCTTTATTACATGTGCCAACAGCAACTGCTAGAGAAGGCCAATTCAAATTTTACCTCTTAATTCACAAACCTTTAAATTCTCACTACTGGAGACATAGCACCATATATTAGTTATTAGTTTGGCATATTCACCACACCTTGAAGAATAATATCCCAACCCCACTATGTTGCTGTCTCCAAGCTGACATCCTAACTAATAGATCATCGTACCATATCATTCAACCTTCTTCTTGAATACAGGGTATATGATAAGACAGTTGTGCCTATTGAAATGGTCTTCCTTTGCCATGAAATGGTCCCTTGAGCTGAGGCAATATTACATAGGATCAGATATCAATACATGGGTAATTATAGAAATCATATATCAGTATTCTTGGGGGGAAGCAGACTCATGTCACAGTAGGTATCACTTGAGGGAAAGAGTAAATTGCTACATTTTCTAGGTTGGAAGACATCTGATTAACCATGTCTTCAAGTAAAGAACAGGTATTCTGAAGGAATTATGCCATGTTTAGAGCTCAGTATTTGTCTCCGCTGCTGGCAGTAGCAGTAAGTAGATCAGCTTTAACAAGATGAACCCATACTATTGATCTACCGTATAGCCTCTATCTCTGCCACAATGGCAACTATGATCATTGGCTCTTTGAGGCAGCTCTGATGTAGCCAAGAAGAGAGTCTGATTGACATCCACAGAACCAGTGATCCTGCTCACCTGATTTTTCAAAATTACCTCCAAGGTGGATACTTTCTGAGGGCATTATTGTTAGTTAAAACTATTTTTATGCTTTCTGTCTAATTTCATTAGTCTATCCTCATAATTCTTTTTTTAAAATTGAAATGTATTTGACATAACATTGTATAAATTTAATGTGTACAACATGTTAATTTGACACATTATATATTGTGATATGATTGCTGTTGTAGTGATGCACCTCTACAATATTACATAATTATCATTTTTTTTAGTGGTTGGAATAGTTAAATTATAGTCTTTCAGCAAGTTTTTCAATTATAATACAATATTCTTGTCTATATTTACTATAGCATTAGATTTCTAAGGCTTATTTCTACTAGTTGTAAGTTTGTATCCTTAAATAACTTTTATCTAATACCCTAATCCCCTATCCTTTGGTAATCACCATTTTACTCTTTTCTTTCCTTTTTTTTTCAAATTTGTCTTTTTTATTCCACATATAAGTGGCATCATATAGTATTTGTCTTTTTCTGCCTGACTTACCTCACATATAAGTGGTATCATATAATATTTGTCTTTTTCTGCCTGACTTAACTCACATTGTATGAGGTAAGCACACCTCATAATGTGCTCAATGTCCATCCATGCTGCTAGAATTGGCAAATTGTCCTCCTTTCTCATGGCTAAATAATATTCCACTGTATGTGTGTCTGTGTATCATATCTTCTTTATCCATTCATCCATTGATGGACACATAGGTTGTTTCCACATCTTGACTACTGTGAATAACGCTGCAATAAACATAGGGACGCATATATCTCCTCAAGATCCTGTTTTTCAGGGCACCTGGGTGGCTCAGTTGGTTAAGCATTTGCCTTCAGCTCAGGTCATGATCCCAGGGTCATGGGATTGAGCCCTGCATCGAGCTCCCTACTCAGCAGGAAAACTGCTTCTCCCTCTGTCACTCCTCCTGCTTGTGTTCCCTCTCTTGCTGCCTCTCTCTCTCTCTCTGTCAAATAAGTAAATAAAAATTTAAAAAAAAAATCCTGTTTATCTTTTTTGGAGGGGCAGGGGTATATACAAAGAAGTGGAACTAATGGATCATATGGTAGCTTTATTTTTAATTTTTTGAGGAAATTTAATGTTTTCTACAATGGATGAGCCAATTTGCATTCCCACTAACAATGGTCACGTTTCCCTTTTCTCCACATCCTCACCAGCACTTGTTATCTCTTATCTTTTTGATGACTGAGATTCTAACAGGTGTGAGGTTATACCATATTGTGGTTGTGATTTGCATTTCCCTGATAATTAGTGATGTTAAACATCTTTATATGTACCTTTTGACCATTTGGATATTAGATTGTTTGTTATTGATTTTTATGAGTTTTTTTTAATATTTTGGATATTAGTCTCTTGATGTATGCTTTGCAGAGATTTTTCCCATTTGGTAGTTTGCCTTTGCATTTTGGTTGTTTCTTTTGCTGTGCAGAAGATTTTAAATTTGATGTAGTTCCATGTGTTAATTTTTGCTTTTATTGTTTGTGATTTTGGTGTTATATCCAAAAATTCATTGCCAAGACCAATGCCAAGGAGCTTCTTCCCTATATTTTCTTCTAGGAGTTTTATAGTATCAGGTCTTATGTTTAAATCTTTGCTCCATTTCAAGTTAATTTTTGTGAGTGATATTAGGTCCAGTTTGATCTGCTTGTGTTTATCCAGTTTTTTCAACACCATTTTTGAAGAGACTATCCTTTCCCCATTTGGCGTTTTTGGCTCCCTTGTCATGTATTGGTTGACTATATATACAGGGGTTTAATTATGGACTTTCTATTTTGTTCCATTGGTCTATGTGTCTATTTTTGTGCCAGTATCATACTGCTTTTATGATAACATATCAAAACTTATGGGAAGCAGCAAAAGCAGTTCCAAAAGGAAAGTTTATAGCAATAAATGCATATATTAAGAAATAGAGAGATTTCAAACATTCTAACCTCATACCTCAAGAACTAGAAAAAGAAGAACAAATTCAGCCCAAAGTCAGAAGAAGGAGCAATAAAGATCATACAGGAAATATATGAACTAGAAACCAGAAAAAACAATAGAAATGATCAGCAAAACTAAGAGTTGTTTGTTTGTTTAAAGATTTTATTTATTTGACAGAGTGAGAGCACAAGCAGGGGGAAAGGAAGAGGGAGAGGGAGAAGCAGAAGACCCCCCCACTAAGCAGAGAGCCTGACATGGGGCTTAATCCCAGGACCCTGGGATCATGACCTGAGCTGAAGGCAGACGGTTAACTGACTGAGCCACCCACGCACCCCAAGAGTTGGTTCTTTGAAAAAAATAAACAAAATAAACAAAAATCACTTTAGCTAGACCAAGAAAAAAAATAGAAGACTCAAAATTAGAAACAAAAGAGGAGATGTTACAACTGATACTACAGAAATACTAAGGATCATAAGAGATTGCTATGTACAATTATAGGCCAGCACATTAGACAATCTAGAAGAAATTGATGGATTTTTAGAAACACACACTCTACCAAAATTGAATCATGAAGAAATAGAAGATCTGAACAGACCAAGGATGAGTAAAGAAATTTAGTCAGTAATTAAAAAATTCCCAGGACAGAAAATGTTAAGAACAGATGGCTTCACTGGCAAATTCAATTAAACATTTAAACAATAAACACTTAAACAAGAACTAACACCAGTTTTTCTCATACTCTTCTAAAATAATTGAGGAGAGAACACTTCCAAACTCATTCTACCAGGCCAGTATTACCCTGATACCAAAGCCAGGTAAGTACACCACAAGAAAGGAAAACTATAGACCAATATTGCTAATGAATATAGATGAAAAATTTCTCAACATAATATTTATTAGCAAATTGAATTCAAGAACACATTAAAAGGATTATACATAATGTCTAAATGGCATTTGTCCCTGGGATGCAAGGATGTTTCAACATATGCAAATCAATAAATGTAATACATCACATTCATAGAATGAAAGATAAAAAAGACATAATCATTGCAAAAGGAGCAAAGAAAGCATTTGACAAAATACAACAGGCTTTCATGATAAAAACTCTTGACAGAAGAACATACCTCAACATAATGAAGGCCATACACAACAAACCCATAGCTAACATTATACTCAATTCAAGGTTTTCATCTAAGATAAGGAAAAAGACAAGGATTCACTCTCACCACTCTTTTTCAATGTAGTACTGGAGATCCTAGTCAGAGTAGTAAGACAAGTAAAAAAATTTTAAATAAAAGGCATACAAACATGGGAAAAAAGAAGTAAAATTATCACTATTTGCAGATGATATGATTTTGTATCTAGAAAATTCCTAACATTCAACCAAAATGCTATTGAAGCTAATCAACAAATTAAACAACAACAAAGTAAAGTTGCAAGATACAAAATCAACATACAGAAATCAGTTGTGACTCTATACACTAACAAAATATCCAACTCACACTAGCATCAAAACAATAGAATACTTAGGAATAAATTTAACCAAGTAAGTGAAAGATCAGTACAATGAATACTACCAGAATTTGCTGAAAGAAATTGAAGAAAACATAAACAAATGGAAAGACATCTTATTTTCATAGAACAGAAGAATTATATTGTTAAAATATCTATATTACCCAAATCCATCTATAGATTCAATACAATTCCCAACAAAATAACAATGACATTCTTCACAGAAATGGGGAAAAAATCCTAAAATTTGTATGGAACCACAAAAAACACTGCATAGTCAAAGCAATCCTGAAGAGAAAGAACAAAGCCAGAAGTATCATATTTTTTTATTTCAATCTGTACTACAAAGCTATAGTAATAAAAACAGCATGCACTGACATATTTCTTACCGTGTATCCTTGTTTATTATCCTCCAGTTCAGTTTATTCCTAGCTCCTGGTTAACCAAGCAGGGTATATTTTACTGCACAGGAATTCATGTGTATCTGTACTTCAGCTACTTAATTGTCTCCATAAAGTGAATAACTGTATTGTTCCTGGCTCTGCTTACATTAGTGAGCTTTATGTTATTCCTGAGTGGCACAATAATGCAGTGCAATATTGCTACATATAGCACCATCTTATTTATGAATCAGGCTCACAATTTTTCCTTCTTGTAAAGGTGGTTGACTGGATTGTTACATGAGACCATAGGTACTAGTTGAGGGAGAGGACTTAGAGAGACTGATGTAGATGACATGGCTATTTGGGTCACTTTTAATGTGACTAATTCATGCCTTTTTAACCTGCTTCAGCTGTAGTTCAAATGTGCCACTTAAATCATAAAATGATAGTAGCCATGCCTATAGTGGTGACAACTTATGCAGTTTCAGTCACAATTTGATTCATTGTCAGAGTTTTAGTCTCTATTAGAGACTATAGTTTGCCAGGAGCTGATTTTCAAACACTGAGTTTTCCATTGTAGAACCTATGGTATTACTCCATAACCAAGGGATCTATCCTATAAGATCATAGCAGAGATTGTACAATATCCTCAAATGCCATGGATACCTCTTGCATTTTTGGATCTGTTAGTTTACATGCTCACAGGCAAGGCAGCTTTTGTGATAACCCAAAACTGTGGAAAAATTTCTCTGGCATGTACTTAAACTTGCAGCCTTCTGAATCATCTCAAAATATGTCAAAAGAGTATTCCCCATTATATTAGTCAGGGTTCCCCAGAGAAACAGGAGATTATATATCTTATAAATATATACATATGAATATACAGACATCTGGATGTAGATATAATTATATACATATAATTGGTTCACACAATTGTATATTATTTAATATTTAATTATATAATTATATATAAATTCATTGTTCATGTCTTATAAGATAGCTATATAAGTAGCAAAATATATAGATATAGATATAATTCTATCTATATTTAGTTATATATGTATATATATATATATATATATATATAAAATTGGTTCACACAATTATAAAGACTGAGATGTCCCACAATTTGTCATCTGCAAGCTAGAGAACCAGTAAAGCTGGTAGTGTAATTCAGTCCAAGTTCAAAGGACTGAGAATTGTTGGACAATAGCATCAAAATCTCAGTTAGAGTCCAAAGGCCCAAGAAACAGTAGTACTGATGTCCCAGGACAAGAAAACATAGATGTCTCAGTTCAAGCAAAGAGAACATATTCACACTTCTTCTGCCTCTTTGTTCTGTTAAGGTCCCCAACAGATTGAACGAAGCCCACCCACATTGGTGAGGGTGATGTTCTTTACGCAGTCTACCAATTCAAACACTAATCTCTTCTGGAAATATCCTCACAGTGGTAGCCAGGGGTTGGAGTGGGGGGAATGAATAGTCAGAGCACAGAGAATTTTTAGGGCAGTGAAAGTACTCAGTATGATACTATAATAATGGATGTATATCTTTATTCATTTGTCCAAATACATGGAATGTACAACACCAAGAGTGAATTCTAATGTAAAGTATGGACTTGAGTGATTATGATGTGTCAATGTGGATTTATCAATTGTATCATTCTCATGGGGGATATTGTTAATGGGCGAGTCTATGTATGTGTGGAGGCAGGGGTTATATGGGAAATCCTTGTACTTTCTTATATTCTGCTGTGCATCTAAAACTGCACTAATAATAAAGTCTTTATAAAAAATACAAGATATTACTACATACTCATGAGAATGACTAGAATTATGAAGACTCCGGTACCAAGAGCTGAAGGGAATGTGTTGCAAATGCCTCTCTCATGTATTGCTGATTGGAGAGTAAAGTGGTGCAACCACTTTCAAAACAATTTGGCAGCTTCTTATAAATTTAAACAGACACTTATCATACATGCTTTTTATCAGTAAACTCTGAATACACACTTCAATTTATGTTCTGTAATATACAACGAGATACTGTTAAATATTTTACTTTTAAAGTAAGCACAGTGTTAAGCTTTCTCAATAGAGAGTCCTAGAGAGACATTTCAGGAAACTATGATTCCTAAAATTTCCTCTAGGGCCTGAACTGGAAGCAAGCGTCCACAGGTCACTGGTTTGCCTGATGATAAATATGGCATAGGACTGACTGCCAAGTGGCAGGAGGCAAATATGGAATGATAAAAATGTTCTAAATCTTCATTATGGGGTTGGTTACATGAGTGTGTATAAAGTTGTCAAAACTCATCAAACAGTTAATCTAAGTTGTGTGAATTTTATTTTGTGTAAATGATATCCTAATAAAAGTTACTGAAAAATAAAGATTCAGTGTTTGAACATTTGAAAGGAACTTTTGGATGTGTTTCAGAAAACATGAATCTGATTCACAGATGGAATTGTTAAAGTCATTTGACATATATGCCTTCCGCCCTGATGCCAGCAAAGCACACTTTATCTGATTCAAAGAGAATGTATGCAGCTGTACTGGATTTAAATTAAATTAAAATTTGGCTGCAAAAACAGGGCTTAATCAAAAACAAAACAAAATAAAACAATAAAGAAGGATGAATGCAAGAGTTAAAACAAGAATCTAGATGGAAATAGTTACTCATACATTAATTCTTGCTAAAATCAGGAAATACAAAGGTTCCTGCAGCTGAGTCCAATAGATAGTAAATAAAGCCCTACATATAGAGTTGGGTAATATATTTTACTGATAAAGGTAATCCCTGAGTGCTTGCCCACATGTGTCACAGTGGAAGTAAGACCTAAGTGAGAGGTATAAGAAATTGACTGGGTAGAAGAGGTGAGGAAGAAAGAGATGCTGAAAAGAGCCTCCATGACACTGAAACTAAAGAAGTAAAAATTGTAAGGTTTGGGGGAAATAATGAATTTGGCTTTGTACAAGTGAAACATGGTAATTAGAATGTTGCACTGTGGGGATTACCTAGTCAGCCCACAAGAGTTGACAGTAGAAGGTATAGTCATAGAAGAAATCACCAGAAAGAGGATTAGAGAATGAAGAACAGAAATTCAAGTATTAAAAGTCAAAATTAAAGTGGCATTCTTAATGAAGGGTCAAGATGAAGAAGAAGTAACTGTGGTAACTATTAGGCTATAAGCACTTGATATATTGAAAATGCTCAGCTATAATCCTGATTCAGAAGCATTTACTAAACTGGTTTTGGCAGTATGTTTTAAGTTGTGTTTTATTAATCTGAAAAATAATAGCAATTAATAATGTTTAAAATGATGCAATAAAAATTGCTTTATATCTTAATAGTTTCATGATTGTAAAACAAAAATTTCAAATACACTATTTCATCAAACTTTTATAAACTTTTAAGGTAGTTAGGACAGATAGATTTAGTCCCATTTTCCAGTTAAGGAAATAAAATCTCTATCAAATTTAATTATTTTCCTGAGCTCATAGAGCTAGTAAATGCTAGAAATGGAACTAATACCTGAGTCAGTTTCCTAACACAATGCAGTTTCTATGATATAACCTAAAATTAGATAATTTTTCCCTATTTTGTGTACTTATCTAATGATAGGAAATATGACAATTACTTCTTTCACACTGGGAGATGAAGCACATTAAAAGTGGACTAGGATAATGGAGGTGAAAATATAAAAGACTATGACTTTAAGCATGTGCACAGTGTTTTTTTTAATATTCCAGCATAATCTCTCCTGATGATGGATTTCAGATAATAATGATTATCACTGTTGGAATTAATTTTCTATATGACTATATTATAACCATTTAATCTAACTGATTTGCTTTTACTGGCAATTATAGGCTTTCACTATTAACTTAATGAATGCATGCTTTCCTATTATCCATATATTTTATGCGATATTTAGAAGTTTGGGGCATAAAAACCATAAAGGAAATCTACATAAACCACATTAAATTATGCACCCAATAATACTGAGAGTTTCAATAATATTAATGCCAACCTCCATATTCAAATAAAATGCTGCTACTTGCAGTCTACAGGATATATGCTCTTTCAAGTAAAAGTGATGAATAGGTTCTGGTCCATCTACTCTCTGTCTCTGGATCTAACTTGTGGCATGATGATGAATATTTACAAGAAGGATGGCCTAAGTTAGCAGTATTATTTTTGGCCCTGGTGAGTCTAAGAAAAGATAAATCTATGATGCTTGCAGCCTCTATCTATCTTAGGAGAACATCAAAAATGTTCTCCTAAGATAGATATGTGGAAGTGATTTAATCTATTTGGAGAAAGAAGTACTCTTAGACCTATATAGTAATATAATTATGTTGTATAGTGTTTGCCATATCTTGCCTTTTTGTAGGAAATAAGATTGAACCTGCATCATGGCCAAATGTAAGTAAATTGGCATGCCTTCTATATGTTAAGTTCATGAACAACCAAATTTTTCTGGAGCTAATAGTTATTAATCTATTATCCAAGTGACTGTCCTTGGGAAGGACTAGAGAGTAAACATAACCCTTGACTTAGAGATTGATTGAACAGAGGCTCAGAGAGTAGAAATGTCCAACATCATTTTTCTGTAATTGCCATGATTAAAATATATGTTCAATAAATCATCATACTATGCATATAAAGCTTCCTCATTTTTGCTTTTATTGTGGGTCTTACCATAGTCTTCTCTGTATTAGCTTCATTTTGTGATTTTTTTTTCAAATTCCTTAGCTGAAAAAATCTTTCAAAATTCAAACTGAATCTTCTCTGCTGTATCTCTTATGCATATCAGAAAAACCCTGATCATAGTAAATAATGAATAAATGCTTCTTGAATAAAAAATGAATAAATAAATAGATTAGTTACTGAAAGATATGAAATTGATCTATAAAGGAACCTAATCTCTGATCTTATTCTCATTATATCTATCCTCTAAGGGCTATGTGGAAAAATTATATTTGTTTTAATATGAGTAATATTATTTATCAAACCCCTCGTATGTTCCAGTCATTGTTCTTGACACCAAGCATATAGCAGTAAGTGAAACAAATTTCTAGTCTAATGGAGCTTACATCCTAGTGGATAGCAATAGACAAAAAAAGCAACTATATAAGAAAACTATATAGTATATGCGATGGTGGTTAAGAGCTACGGGAAAAAATAAAACAGGAAAGGTGGATAGGGAGTGGCAGTTTGAAAGTATTATGACTTAAACCAGATGGCAAGAAAAGGCCTCACTGAGAAAACAGATATTTGAACAAAGACCTAATGGAGATCAGGGAGTGAGTTACACAGATATTTGATAGAAGATCAATCTAGGCAGAGTATTCTCATGCAGCACTAGTCTTCCAGTGAGCATGAAACAGCAGGAGTTCCAATTTTCTAGTAATTAATAAAAGCAAATAAGTGAGTAGAAGAAGAAGACACCTGAAAAGCAATTAGGAAGTCAGGTACTTAGATATGTACATCATCATGAAGACATCAGTATTTGCTTTGAGCAAGAGAAAGCCATTTGGAAGCTTGTTTTCATAGGATCACTTTGGCTACTATATTGAAATTAGACTGGAGGTGAAGAAGGGCATTCACAGGAGGATCAATGTAGAATGTTTTGCAATAATCTGGGTGAAATATAATGGTAAATTGGGTGAAGATAGGAGCAGTGTAGCTGGTGAAAAGTGTAATTTTAGATATATTTTAAAGGTAGAGTAAGCAGGATTTACTGATGAGTTGAATGTGAGTCTTGAGGAAAAAACAAAAGGACTCAGGAATGACTACAAAGTTTTTGGACTGGAACTGGAAGAATAGAATTGTGATTAATGAACACAGGAAAGTCATTTTGTTTTATTTTATTTATTTTTATTTTATTATTTATTTATTTTTGCATGTGTAGGTGTGGTAGAAGATGAGTTTTGTTTTTAAAAAAAATTGAATTTGTGACTTTCAAGATGTTCACTAGTCCTAAAAGGAGATGATAATTAGTGAAATCTGGAGAATAAAAGCGACATTCTGCCTGGAAATAAAAATTTAGGAATCATTAATATTTAAATATTTTTCAAAGCTATGAACCTGAAAGAGATCACCAAGAGAGTACATGAAGATAAATAAGAGAGGACAAGGAAAGGGAGAAGAACGAAAAGGAAGAGATGGAAAGTAAAGGGGAGCAGAGAGGAAGAGAAGTGAAGGAAAGAGAAATTAAGAACTGATGCCTAGAATGTAGTTGAAAAGAAGAGAGACAAACAAAGGCATATATGCCTGTATTAGTTTTCTATTGCTGCTATAACAAGGTACTACAAACGTTGTGGCTAAAACAACAAATTAATTTTCTTAGAGTCCTGAAGTTCAGAAGCCAAAAATGGGCTTCACTGGACTAAAATAAAAAATGTTGTCAGGCTTACATTCCTTCTGGACCATCTAGGGGAGAATTAGTTCTTTGTCTTTTCCAGCTTCTAGAAACCCCTTGCATTCCTTGTTTCATGGCCCTTTCCTCCATTATGGAAGCCAGAAATCCTATTACTCTGACCTGTGTTTCTGCCATCACATCTCTTCTGATCTGACCCTCCAGTCTCCTTTCTCATGAGAACCCTTTTCCACGTAAGGCAAACATATTCACAACTCCCAAATTATTCGGCCTATCACAATAATAAATTAACCAGTTGGGTAGAATTAATACAAGATAGTGTATTGCCTTGAAATCCAAGTAAAGTATGTGCTTAAAGAAAGGAAGATACATACCTATGTCAAACGTCTACTGATAGGTCAAATAAGATGAGGACTGGAAAATGACTTAATATAGGAATTTGAATAAAAATTTAGGACCAGTCTTTTGGTATGAATTCAATAGAGTATATACAAACAGTATTTTAGGCAACTAGTATGAAAAACTTTCTCAAGGAATTTGCTCCAAAGCGGGAAAGTATGTGATAAAGGGGATAAGCACAGATAAAGGGGAGAGCTGTCATTAGAAAGTTAACTTTTAATGAGAGAAATAATGTGTATAAATCAATGCATATGCATCATATGTGTGCCAGCAGAATAATATATATGCTGATGGTAATGATTTAGATCATCTTGAATGAAGCAGGAGAGGGAGAGTGTTAAACAGCTGTAAAGTCCTTGAATAGGCAATGAGACCTACTACAGAATGGAAGGATTGGCATTCATATGCACAGAGCATGCCCATAATAACGGGAGGAAAGAAAGGTAGATAGATACATTGATATAGGGTCAACATTTTTAATGTTTACATTATTCTCAATGAGATGGTAAGTAATGTTAGAATGAAAATGAAACAGAAGGCATTAAGATTTACAAGAGAAATGGGAAAATTTGAAATAGTCATCCAGGAGAGTGAGTGACTAACCTGGGGAAAAATTCTCTGATTTCTCTGCAGCACTAAGGGAATACTTGAAGTTTATTCTCATAAATTTATCATGATACAAGGCATCATGTGTGTGTTTCCAGTCCCATCCAATTATACAAATACAGAATCAGAATTGGCAAAATGTTGAATTTATTTTTATTTTTTCATGGTTTAAAGATTTTATTTATTTATTCGACACACAGGCGGAGGGCAAGCAGGGGGAGCAAGTGAGGGAGAGGGAGAAGCAGGCTTCCCACTGAGCAGGGGAGCAGGACCCTGGGATCATGACCTGAGCTGAAGGCAGACACTTAACTGACTGAGCCACCCAGGTGTCCTAAAATGTTGAATTTAAAGGGTTAAAGAGATTAAGCAAATGAGGGAAAAGGAAGTTTAATATAAAAGTAATTATTTTGATTGGGTGGTGAGACTTATCAAGGATAAGGAAAAAAGAGAAGACATTATGGGATTGAAAGTAACCAAAATTTTGATAAATGTGAATAGATTTGTTGATGCTACTAGTCTTCTAGAGTGTATGAGCTGGATCTGTAAGAGACATTAGAGAGTAGGATGCTTGAAATTTAAATTATGATAGAGTTACAGTTATTGTTAATGACTGGATCTAGGGTATGCCTAGTAAGTGACTGGTCAAAGTAACTAAAATCAACACAAGTAGAAGTGGAGATGCCAAGGACTTGAATAGTCAACAGTGGTGCTATAATAATTTACATGGATAGTGAAATTACCCCAAACTATGACAGAAACATTGAAGATAATGACAAAAATTCCAGAACTGAATATTTCAAAGACAAACAAGATGATCTAAGTTTTTTAGATGATTTCAATAAGCATGGGTAGTAGAGGATAATCAATTGATAAGTAATTTATGATAGAGATTTTTAGGAAAAAGAGAAAAAATGCATGAGTGTCAACAACTAGAAGGACAATCAGTCTATTTTCTGAGGGTATTACAGAGAAAGCATGTACCATTTGAGTAGACTGAAGAAAAGGTAGTATCTTCAGAGGAAGATCAACTTTTTGTCAGAACAAGAAGGAAACATTCTGAAATGTTAGACAATGGGACATTATACTGACTAGTGACTGTGAGTTCCAGTGGTACAGTGGAAAGTTTTTAGAAGTTGGGGAGGAGTTGGGAGATGGGGTAAAAATTGGGAAAATACAGACCTGCATGTGGATTATATTGGGAGAATGGGGGATGGCTCACATAGGAATTAATGATTTTTGTGGTATCAGATGAGAAGCATAAAGAATGTTAAGAAAAAAAAAGAAGAAGATAGCAGGAGGGGAAGAATGAAGGGGAGTAAAAGGAGGGGGAGACGAACCATGAGAGATGATGGACTCTGAAAAACAAACTGAGGGTTCTAGAGGAGAGGGGGGTGGGAGGATGGGTTAGCCTGGTGATGGGTATTAAGGAGGGAACATACTGCATGGAGCACTAGGTGTTATGCACAAACAATGAATCATGGAACACTACATCAAAAACTAATGATGTAATGTATGGTGATTAACATAATAATAAAAAAATTTAAGGGAAAAAAAAAGAATGAAAGCAAAGCTGTATATATGGAGACCAAAGGAGACTAGAATTCTTGCCAAAAGAATGTACACTTCTGAGACCTCTTCTTTACAACTATCAATGTTGGAGCTGAGGAGAGTGGTCATGTCTTAGCTCCCAGCTCTCTGTTCCACCCTCACCCTCTTCTTCCTTTTGTGGCTCTTTAGTTCTCTCTTAAATTTTATCAGCGTTAATGTGAAGCTGGAGAAACAATTTTCGGAGAATGAATAGCTAGCTCATGGGTTCCTTCTTGACTCCTTTTTTGATGGCTTGTTATTTTCTGCTTTTGTTAATAAGAACTTTTAAACTGGATATGATTTTATTGCTATGGTTACTGTTGTTGAAGAGGGTACTACTATCTCTTGCTCTAAATAAATGCTGCTTTCTACTTTATTTAAAGTTGTTTGCTTAGTTAAGATCAGGCTACAGTAGTGAAAAATCAACTGATATCAAGAAAAGTGCAAGGGTCTTATTATAGTCATACAATTGTTAATTGTACTTTAGCAGTTTAAGAGCCCTTGTTTACTTCTTTCTACTAAACTCAGCCTCTTTATCTATAAGTGGAGATAATAGTATTAAATTAATAAAACTGTTGTGGGGAATAAATGAGGTATGCTTAGTGCAGTATTCTGGTCAAATTAAGCACTCAAATATATTCATGATTCCTATTAATACGAACATTAAATAACACCTTGGTGAAAATGTAATTGTTCGATCTCAACTAACAAGTTATAAATCATAAAACTCTAGAAAGAGTGTCTAAAGAAAGCACACACATCTTGGCTATAATATTTCATTGTCATTAATCACTATATTTATCATTCTCAACATATTTTAGGCTCCTATAGGAAAATAATCTATATGGGTTTCCTAATTGGCCATGTACATTTTGAAATAATTTAGGAAATGTACTTATATTTGAATTCACAGTGAGTTTTAATAATTACTTTTACAAGAGGATTTTAAGAGTGTAACACTGATCAAATTTTCCATTACATTTTACCCATTACCTCTGTAAAAATTGCCTTTCTGAAGATCCTATTAGAACCCAATAAGATAGCAAATGATGGCCAGATTTACTCCATTCAGGCTAATCTAATTTCAGATCTGTTTAAAGATCTGAGCGACGTAAAAGGAGAAAAGAGTTCTACATAAAAAGAAAAATTGAAATTCTAAATATTCACTGTGAACACTTGCTAATTATTTACATGGCATCCATTCTCCCTCTTCCTTCTCTCTAAAAACATCCTTTTTCTTTAGAAAGCCATTAATTTCTGGAAGTGTTACGACTATTTGATTTGGATAGGATATACAATGTGTCCAGCTCTAGGGCTGGTCATAATGGATGTAAGCAAAGATGCACCACTGATGATCCAGAACTAAGCCAATCAGACCACAGCATGCAACCTTCAGATGATGAGTATATGATGGAGGGTAGAGGTGAAACACACAGGAATGGAAATGTGGCCCTAATATTACTGAATCTGACGCCCTCACTACCCCACCACCTCTCTATTTTCAGGTGTAAAAGCAGTTGAATTATAATGTTTAAGCTATCTTGAGTTTTCTGTTACAACTGCAGTATCTTGAGTAATATACTACTTTTAGCATGTCTACTCAATCTTTGAAATGAAGTTATTTCATTTGACAATGAAATGGCTTTGAATATCATCTAATGTAGAGGTTGATCCTATGTCTTAATTTCACATATATCATTGCTAGCAACCAAAGTGAAACATTTCATTATCCAGCCAGGAGAACAAAACTCATGCCAGGTAACAAAACAAACAAACAAAGATATTTAATATAGACAAGCAATTATGAAACTGTTAGCTATAAAAGCAATCAGGAAATATAAATTAATTCTGAGTTTAGCAAATTTAGGAAGCTGCTCTTAAACCTATACCTCATGTGACCAAGGACAGAGACTCCTACCACAGTCTAGCAGTCCCGACAATACACCAGAAACTATAACCATGGTAAATCCTACTTGCGGGAGTTCGATCATGCAAAGGAGTAGCCACTGCTATTTTGTCAGACATGGGGATTGAGGGAGAGGGAGGAATATTTGGGCTTCTTCCTTCCTTTCACCCACCAATCTGTCACTAGCTTCTTTTTTTTTAAATGCACTGCTTTTTAAAATTTTTTATTGTTATGTTAATAACCATACATTACATCATTGGTTCTTGATGTAGTGTTCCATGATTCATTGTTTGTGCATAACACCCAGTGCTCCATGCAGAACGTGCCCTCTTTAATACCCATCACCAGGCTAACCCATCCCCCCACCCCCGTCCCCTCTAGAAACCTCAGTTTGTTTTTCAGAGTCCATCGTCTCTCATGGTTCATCTCCCCCTCGGACTGCCTCCCCTTCATTCTTCCCCTCCTGCTATCTTCTTCTTTTTCTTTTTTTTTTCTTAACCTATGTTGCATTATTTGTTTCACAAGTACAGATCTGTGATTCAACAATCTTGCACAATTCACAGTGCTCACCATAGCACATACCCTCCCCAATGTCTATCACCCAGCCACCCCATCCCTCCCACCCCCCACCACTCCAGCAACACTCAGTTTGTTTCCTGAGATTAAGAATTCCTCATATCAGTGAGGTCATATGATACATGTCTTTCTCTGATTGACTTATTTCACTCAGCATAACACCCTCCAGTTCCATCCATGTCATTGCAAATGGCAAGATCTCATTCCTTTTGATGGCAGCATAATATTGCATTGTGTATATATACCACTTCTTCTTTATCCATTCATCTGTCGATGGACATCTTGGCTCTTTCTACAGTTTGGCTATTGTGGACATTGCTGCTATAAACATCGGGGTGCACATACCCCTTCGGATCCCTACATTTGTATCTTTGTGGTAAATACCCAGTAGTGCAATTGCTAGATTGTATGGTAGCTCTATTTTCAACTGTTTGAGGAACCTCCATACTGTTTTCGAGAGTGGTTGCACCAGCTTGCATTCCCACCAACAGTGTAGGGGGGGGTCCCCTTTCTCTCTGCCAGTAGCTTCTATTAAAGCAATTGGCAAGGTGGCCTGAAAACAAAAAAAAACTTTTTAAAGTTAGCTCCTCTGCCAAAAAGAGCAGAGTATGAATGCGAGAGAAAACAGGAAAATAACTGGCACATGGGAATATAATTTGTCCTTGAGTACTAGACTAGCTAGTGTAAGTGGTACTGTTTACTGCAACAGATAAATTCCAGATCTCAATAACTTAATAAATAGGAAGTTTATTTATCACTTAATTAAGCCTGATCATGGGTTTCAGGAGAGTAGAGGCACAGGATCTATCTTAGAATACCACCATCCTAATAAGTCTTTATAGTATTTTCCACTTAATTTTCAGAGGTGAAAAAGAGATGAAAGATCATGCATGGGAGATCTTATGTATCAGGCCTGGGTTTTGTGTATATTATTTCTGCTAGTGTCTCAGTTAGCTGGAAGTACTTACTTCCAAAGGACCAGGAAATGTAATGTAGCTATGTACCCATCAGGAAAATGAAAATGTTTGGAATATATTGTCTCAGATAATCATGATTGTAAAGTTCTTTATATTAAGCAAAAATCTATGTAATTTTTATCCAGTGTTCTTATACTTGACAGCTTCAATTTTTCTTCATAATATTCTTCAAGTTCCTGAGTATCATAGTCACTATTCTCAGTATGACCTCTATTTTGTCAATATCTATATGCAAAAAAATGATGTATAAAGCTATTAGATATGCTTAGATGTAAAGCATAGCTTTGACATTTAGTGTAGAGCCAGGTACTCTTTTTTTTTTCCAGCTTTGTTGAAATATAATTGACATATGACATTGTGTAAGTTTAAGAGGTACAGTGTGTTGATTAAAATACACTTATATATTGCAAAATAATTACCACCATTGCTCTAGCTAATACCTCCATCATATCCCAGAATTACCATTTATTATTTGTGATAAGAATATTTAAAATCTCTCTTAGGAGCTTTGTCAAGTATATAATATAGTATTGATAATAATATCGCCATGCTATACATTAGGTCCCCAAAATGTATTCATCATCAAACTGGAAGTTTGTACACACTGGGCAATATTTCCACCCCCAAAATCCCCTGCCCAGCCCCATTCTACTCTGTTTCTATGAGTGTGGCTTTTTTAGATTACACATATAAGTGAGATCACACAGTATGTCTTTTCCTGTCTGACTTATTTCACTTAGCATAATACCCTCAAGGTTCATCTATGTTGTCATAAACAGCAGGATGTCCTTCTTACGGCTGAATTGTATTTGTGTGTGTGTGTGTGTGTGTATGTGTGTGTATATATGCCACATCTTCTTTATTCATCCACTGACTGAAACAGGGTGTTTCCACATCTTGGCTATTATGAATAAGGCTGCAATAAACATGAAAGTGCAGACATCGCTTTGATATGCTGTTTTCATTTGTTTTAGATATATATATATAAAGAAGTGGGATTGTTAGATCATATGGTACTTCTTTTTTTTTTTTTTGAGGAAACTTCATATTTTCCATAGCCTGCTGTAACAATTTACACTTCCATTGAAAGTACACAAGTATTCCCATTTCTCCACATCCTTGCAACACTTGTTACCATCTTTTGTCTTTTTGATGATTGCCATTCTAACAGGTGTGGCATGATATCTCATTATGGTTTTGATTAGCTTTTCCCCAATAAGCAGTGATGCTGAATATCTTTCATGTACCTTTTGGTCATTTGTGTGTCTTCTTTGGCAAAATGTCTGCTCAGTTCCTCTATGTTCTCTCATTCTGTAGGTGATATTTTTCATTTTGTGAATTATTTTATAGTACAGAAACCTTTTAGTGGATGTAATTCCGTTTACTGATCTTCACTTTTATTACTTGTGTTTGGTTCATATTAAAAAAGATTGTTGCTAAGACAAATGCCAAGGATATTTTCCCCTGTTTTCTTCTAGAGTTTAATGGTTTCGGGTCTTATGGTTAAGCCTTTAATCCATTTTAAGTTTGGGAGTGGTGTAAGGGTTCAATTTAATTTTTCTGCATGTGGTTATGCAGTTTTCCCAACATAACTTGTTAAAAAAAACTATCCTTTCCTCATTGAGTATTCTTGGCTCCCTTGTCAAATATTAATATGCATGCCGGGGTTTATTATTAAGCTCTTGATTCTGTTCTATTGATCTATATGTCTATTTCTATGCCAGTACTGTACTGTTTAAATTACTATAGGTTTGTATTATAGATTGACATCAGGAAGTTTGTTGCCTTCTGTTTTGTTTTTCTCTTCAGGATTGCTTTGGCTATTAGCAGTCTTTGTGATTCCACACAAATTTGAGGAAAATTTTTTCCTAATTCTGTGAAAAATGTTATTGGAATTTTGGTAGGAATTGCATTGACTATATAGATGGTATGGATATTTTAGCAAATATTACTTTTTCTGGTCCATGGTCATGGGATATCTTTCTATTTGTGTCTTCTTCAATTTTTCAGCAAAGTCTTATAGTTTTCAGTGTACAGATTTTCAGCTTCTGGTTAAATGTATTCCTAAGTATATTACTATTTTTGATGTTATTGTGAATGCAATTTTTCTTTCTTTTTCAAATATCTCATTGTTAGAATATAGACTTGCAACTGATTTCCATATGTGGATTTTGTATTCTGCAACTTTACTGAAGTTTTTGACTAAGTTTTTGGTAGAGTCTTTAGGATTTTTATATATAATATTATATCATCTACAAACATCAACAATTTTAATTCCTTTCTGATTTGGATGCCATTTATTTCTTTATTTTGCTTGATTGTTCTGGCTAGGACTTCTAGTACTATATTAAATAAGAGCATGGGCATTTTTATCTTTGTCTTGATCTTAGAGGAAGAGCTTTCAATATTTCACCATTAAGTATGATGACTATGTGTTAGCTGTGGGCTTGGCATATATAGCTTTTATTATGTTGTGGTGTGTTCCTTCTATACCAGATTTGTTGATTTTTTTCATAATGAAAGCATGTTGTATTTTGTCCAGTGCTTTTCCTGAACGAATTGAGATGATCATTTGATTTTTATCTTTCATTCTATTAATGTGGTAGGTCATATTTATTGATTTTTGTATATCATCCTTGCATCCCAGAGATAAATGTCACCTGATCATGGTAAATGATTCTTTTAATGTGTTGTTGAATTCAGCTTGCTAATATTTTGTTGAGAATTTTTGCATTCATTAGGAATATTAGTCTATGGTCTTCTTTTAGTGTCCTTATCTGGCTTTGGCATCAGGGTAATGCTGGCCTGGTAAAATGAGTTTAGAAGTGACCCCTCCTCTTCAATTTTTTGGAAGAATTTAAGCAGGATTGGTGTTACTTCTTTAAATATTTGGTACATTTCACCAGTAAATCCATATGAGCCTGGACCTTTCTTTGTTAGAAGGTATTACTGATCTAATCTCCTTACTAGAGCCACCTTTTAAAATTATTTTCTGGCTGTTTTATAGTTCTCTTGTTACTTTCTACCTTTTGCTGCCTTCCTTTGTGAATTGATGATTTTACATTGTACTTTGCTCTGATTCCCTTCCTTTTACCTTTTGTGGACCTACTACAGGTGTTTTCTTTGTAATTACTATTAGCTTTAGATAAAACATCTTAGAGATGCAACAGTCTGTTTTATGCTTATAACAACTTAAATTTGATCACATGCAAAAACTTTACCTTTCTACTCATCTTTTATGTTTTTAATACCACAATTTGCCTCTATATATTCTGTATTAACAAATTATAGTAGCTGTAGATACTTTTAGTATTCTTTTCCTTTAACCATATAGTTAAGTAGTTAACACATCACCATATTACAGTAGTAGAATATTCTAAATTTGACTATATATTTACCTATATTAGTGTGTTATATATTTTCTTATCTTTTTATGTCACTAAGTATCCTTTATTATAGCCTGAAGAACTCCTTTCAGAATTCTTTGGAAGGCAGTTCTAGTTATTATGAATTTGTCTTAAAAATTCTTTATTTCTGGGGCGCCTGGGTGGCTCAGTTGGTTGGATGACTGCCTTCGGCTAAGATCATGATCCTGGAGTCCTGGGATTGAGTCCCGCATCAGGATCCCTGCTCAGCGGGGAGTCTGCTTCTCCCTCTGACCCTCCCCCCTCTCATGCTCTCTCTATCTCATTCTCTCTGTCAAATAAATAAATAAAATCTTTTAAAAAAATTCTTTATTTCTCAGGTGGCTGGGTGACTCAGTCAGTTAAGCGTCTGACTCCTGCTTTCAGCTCAGGTCATTATCTCAGGGTCATGAGATAAGCCCCATGTGGGGCTGCCTGTTCAATTTGGAGTCTACTTGAGATTCACTCTCTCCCTCTCCCTTTGCCCCTCCCCCCTGCTTGTGTTCTCTCTCTCTAATAAATAAATATGTTTAAAAATTATTTATTTCTCCTTCATTTCTAAAGAATAACTTTGCAAGATGTAGTATTCTTGGCTGGCAGTTTATTCTTTCAACACTTTGAATATATCATCTCACTCCTGGTCTATACATTTGTTTTTCTGATAAATCCACTGATAGACTAATGGGGGTTCCTTTGTAGGTTCAATTTTCTTTTCTCTTGCTGCTTAAGATTTTTTCTTTGTATTTGATTTTTGCAGTTTAATTATAATGTGTCTTAAAGGAGATCTCTTTTGGATTGAAATTATGGAGTGGTCTACTAGTTTCATGAACTTGGATATCCAATCTTTCCCCAGGTCTAGGAACTTCTCAGCCATTCTTTCTTTCTTTCTTTTTTTAAATTAACATAATGTATTATTTGTTTCAGGGGTACGGGTCTGTGATTCATCAGTCTTACACAATTCACAGCGCTCACCATAGCACATACACTTCCCAATGTCTGTCACCCAGCCACCCCATCCCTCCCATTCCCCTCTACTCCAGCAACCCTCAGTTTGTTTCCTGAGATTGAGTCTCTTATGGTTTGTCTCCCCCTCCAGTTTCGTCTTGTTTCACTTTTCTCTCCCTTCCTCTATGATCCTTTGTCTTGTTTCTCAAATTCCTCATATCAGTGAGATCATATGATAATTGTCTTTCTCTGACTGACTTATTTCTCAGCCATTATTTCTTTAAATTAGCTTTCTAACCCCTTCTCCCTCTTTATCCTCCTTCTGGAACTCTGTTAGTTCTTTTGATGACATCCCATAAATCACCCAGTCTTTCTTCACTCTTTTTCACTTTTTTCTTTCTTCTCTTCTGGGTAGTCTCAAAGTTTCTACATTCGGACTCACAGATTCTGTTTTCTGTTTGATCTATTCTGCTATATGCTCACTTTTACATTTTTTCATTTTATTCACTGAATTCTTCAGCTCCAGAGTTTCTGTTTTTTTTTTACCTATCACTTCTCTTTGTTAAATTTCTCATTTTGTTTGTGTATGAATTTCCTGATTTCATTTAATTGTCTTTTTGTGTTTTATCTGTTTTCTTAATTTTTCCATTTTGAATTACTTATTATAAATCATAGATCTCTATGTCTTTGGGTTTGGTTACTAGAAGACTATTTCAATCCTTTAATGGTGTCATGTTTTCTTGGTATTTTATGTTCTTGGAGTTTTGCATTGCTGTCTTTACATTTAAAGTTGCATTCACCTCCTTCAATCTTTACTAACTGCCTTCCAGGGAGAAATTTCTCTGTCAGTCCTGCTGGGGATTCTGAGGCTTTCTCAGACCTTCTATAGATATACCTGTTCCACACTTTTTGCCCTTTCTTATGACACCATTCTTAATGTTGTATGTCTTTCCTCAGTCCTGCATTATACCAGACCAGGGCTGGTAGCCTCTCTTCTATTTTCTCAAAGGTAGTGCTACAGCTAAAATTTATGGTTTCTTCCTTGCCTACAGACCCTGACATACTTTCTGCACATGTTCTCTAGCCATCTACAAAGTTCCCTCTTTCTGCTGCCTTTAGGGATGTGCACAGGGAGCATGCTGCAAAGTAAGGAATGTGTGAGTGAGGTGCATGGGGTCAATGGGTGGCTGTGGGCCAGTTGGGAGGATTCACACGTGAGTGAGACTTTCCCATTGGCTTGTGGTTGGGCTTCCTAATGAAGCCCACAGTGCAGTCAGCCAGATCCATATCCTTTGAATGCCCTCAGAGAATCTCATCTTCGCTCTCCCAATCTCCTCCCTCCTCCTAGTCATGGAGATCCTGATTTAGTGTTCTAGATACTGTGAGAGAAAAATGAGTCTCTTTGGCATCATGCAGTACAGCAGCAAAAGTTGGGTACCTATTCACCTGCTCTCTCTTTCTCTGCACAAGAAATCACAGCCCAGAAGGTCTCACTTAGCCTTAGGCTGTACTGCCTTGAAGGACAGGTAAAAGAGGGAAAGTCAAACAGTCCTCTTATCCATTCCAATGTGTCTAAACTTGTATATTTTTGGTCCAGTGGAGTGCTCCAACATCCCCTCTGTGAACCTGGACTTCCACGAAGACTTTCTTATCGGTGGGAAACTGCCCACGTCAGTTTCCTCCAGGTGCTCCCAGATGCAGCTGAGAGGAGCTGGAATTGGTCAAAGGCTGTAGAGTCCACAGCCAGTACCCAGCAACAACTCACACAGAGGCTTTTTGTTGGTGAATGGATGCTAAATTTTTGTTTTTGAGGTAGAGGGGACAAAAATGAGGGCCACCTTATGCAATAATCAAGTTCCTACTTTCTCTTAGCAATAATATATTAATCATCACAGTGACATTTTTAACTTTCAAGCTGGTCTACACCAAGCCTCCAGTAATTTGTCAATTATAAAATATTCCTGCTGGTACTGACTCCAGTAGCAGGTTTCAGTTCATGGGCTCCAGGTATGTTTTGGTTTTCTGTGTCTAACTGTCTCCAGTTTTGGGGGTTGTAGCTTGCCCTGTGACCTCAGTTCTCTGATGAATCTAAGAATTGTTGTTTTTTAATTTGTTCAACTTTATTCGTTTTAAGACAAGAGTGACAAGTTACAAGGTCATATATAATAAGTCATATATTCAGAGAGGAAATCAGGATCTGTCTTTACTTTTAAAAGCTGAAGAAATCAAGACCTGCTTTTCTAAACATTAAACAAATCCCTTTTTCATTGTTGTTCACTCATATCCTATCCTCCAAAATCTCTTGGCTCATAGTAGGTACTGAGGAATTTTACAGCATATATGAAAGGATGAATAAAGCTTTGATCAATGCCTCAAAAGTAAGTGACAGTTCTGAGACTGAAACCTATTTTCCCTGACTTACTGTGTCTTCTGTAATAATACGTAACAATAGATTAGTTTTGTATTATTTACTATCATAAATATCATAGTTATTTATAATTCTGTGACATCTCACTAGAATTTGGCTGATTCTGACTTTCAGTTCCTGAAACATATTTATAAGAGAAAAATGAGTGCATCTTCCAGTCTCAAATTGTTTTATCTTGCTCCATTTCTGCTTAATGTCTAGTTTTTCACTAGTCTCTTCATATGGTTGTGTCACTTAACATCAGTTAAACAAGAACAATCTATACCGAAGTATACCTTAGAAAATAATCTCTTTGTTTTATACTGAGCTTAAAGGATCCTCTCTGTTAACTAGAATACAGGATTACTGTACTATGGAAGGAGCTTAAGTAGGAGTGATATTGTAAATGACATTCTTAGTAGCCTGTCAGTCAATGTGAAGTAGTTCAGGATATGAGTTTGTAAAGTATAAAAGTATAAGGATATGAGTTATCATTAATAGAATCTTACACCTAGATGGGACTCAGAATTATTTATTAATTCACTTTATTTTACAAAATAGGAAATTTATATTCAAGGATATTAAATAAACTGCTCAAGGTCACAGAGAATGTTAGTGGCAAAGCCACAACAAAATCCAGGTTTTTCCATATCTCATTAAGTGCTTTTATTCCCCTCCTGTTTTCTTTTTCTTTTCTCTCTTACCCCCCTACTAAGGTCTGCTGTACTCTATCTGCTCAGTTCTATTCTTTTCTATTTAGCTGAACAAAGCAACACCTAATACATGGAAGGTAATTACATATTAGTTAGTGATAATAATGGTATCTATGTTTTGCCAGGCTGAGTTATATGGCAAGTTATTTCTCTGGCTCAACATTTAATTTATACTACCATGCTGACTCAGAGGACAGATTATGATTGTATTGCTTTACATTCTGGGACCTAGTGAACATCTCTATTAAAACCCTGGAGTCACATCACAACATCAGCCTCAGTACAGTTACACTTCACAAAGAGGCTAATGGAAGTCCATCCTGATAGTGGACTGGGGCCCACAGGGTGAATACTGCTTTTTCATGTCATGCTTGGATTGTGTTTGTTTGTGTTTAAAGTCACAAATTTTGAGGAACAGCTTTAAAACTATTCATTTTTAATATCTTGGTACAGAAATCCTGATTTCTATTTCTAGCTATACCCCTGAATTACAGAGAACTCTGAGCTAGTCATCTCCAAGACTATTCTCATTTTGCTGTCTTCATAATGAGGATAAGGGAGAATATCTGACCTCCAATTTTCCTTATAGGAATGCCCTGAGGCCTAATGAGATCACATGTATAAAAGCACTTGGAGCACAAAGAATGAGATCAAGGATTTCTTCCTATTAATCTCATGAGATGTAATTCATGGCTATAATGTGGCATTACACTGCAGCTTTCACTGACAACTTACAAAAGCTTCTCTGCTTTGTGGTTGTTCAGTTCTTATAAATAAAATAATAGTGTGGGAAATGAAGAGGCTTTCTCTAAATTCTACAATAGGTAAGTCTAGAAAACTCAAAGAACAACATTGAATGGTAAGAAAGGAAGCCTCCTAGAGCAGCCTCTTATGGTACTCCTAAGCCACATATGGAATCCCTGGCCGGTGGTAAATTAACCTCAGTGTGAGTATTACTAGGGAAGAGGAACACATTACTTTTTAAACTGTCATCGCTGTACAATACTTATGGTTACAAAGTTCACTCTTTGGTGGAATGTATCTTGCTTATAATTTATGATAAATATGTTCTTTTTTATCACTCCCTTCAGGGCACTCTCGGACATTTCTTAATTATTTTTTTCTTGATTAAATATCTTCTCTTTCTTCATGTCTTCTTTACTTTGACTCCAGTTTTATGTAACCACTTTCATTTGCTTATACCTGGTGTAAAATGTAGTGCTCAGAATTTGATCTGGCACTATAGAACATTGTAGGCATATGTGAATGCCATGGAAGTTGGTTATTTGGCTCTTCTTTAAAGAGAGATCCAGCCAATCAGGTGTAAAGAGTAAATTTAATTGACAGCTCCAGCTGCAGCAACTTTGAGTCCCACTGCAGAATTTAAGCTGAGTTGTCTTCAGCCATAGCTAATAACTGAACTTGGTAAAGTACTGGAACCTGGTCATTTCTGCCCAAAGCAGAATTCTCCTTTATTCAATCTCTACACCTGAGTTCCCTGTTGGGCTGGATGTGACTTTCTCAGTTGTACCATAGGGTGAGACACTTCCTTCCCAATCCACCTTCCATGCCCCTCTCTATCCATATATGTCAGACCAGCGTTGTCATCTGCAGGCTTACTCTGCCTACTCCTTTTTCCTCTCTCCTTTTTCTTTTACAGGTATTATGTCAGATATTCCTTGTATTCCTAATTCCATGCTGGCATCTGCTTTCTGGAGAACACAACTGAACATAATATACAACTTACTTAGTCTTGGTTTGGTCTTTTATAGCATCCTTAAAGCAATAGGTGGCAATAGTCAATGACCAATATTAAGACTATAGTTTATGGGAGATCTGGGACTCCATGGATTACTCTACTGCCTGGTCTATTATTATGAGAATGGGCTGGAGGTATCATCCCGGGCACACTGATTACCACGTAATATGTCCCAGGTATCTTCCAGCCAATCCCTGGGAAGCTTTAGTTCATGGCACAAGAGGGATTTAATAACTGCCATTAGGACATGCATAATTTCTGTAACTTCTATATGGTCTACCACATTAGTCACATTTTAGACAATCTTTTATTCATTCCTGAGCTTTTTGCCAAAACAACCCTACCTACCTAACATGACCTCTGATCTCATAATTTATATTCCCATTTGTGTCTTCACTTTTATCCTCAACACTTATAATCACTTTTCTGGTTTTGATCTTTGAAGGCCTTTATGAGTATAATTATAACTTTCTAGGTAAACTATGCCTTGGCCTAAAATGATCTCTCTAATATATATCTCTATTTGTCTGTAGGAAGTTCTCTAACTAGTTGCATCCAGTCCTTATGAGAAACTTAACAGATTCTAGGAACCTTAATTATCTTATTTCAGTTTAAAATCTCAGCCACAATCATGCTATATAACTCATGTGTAATTATAATAAGAAACAAAGGAAAACTTTTGTTTGGGTTGGAGAAGTAAAGAAGAAGCTAAGGAGGGGCGCCTGGATGGCTTAGCTGGTTGGGTGTCTGCCTTCGACTCAGGTTGTGATCCTGGGGTTCTGGGATCCAGTCTCATGTTGGGCTCCTGGCTCAGTGGGGAGTCTGCTTCTCCCACTACACTTTCCCCCCTGCTCATGATCTCTCTCTCTCAAATAAATAAATAAAATCTTAAAAAAAAAAAGCTAAGGAAAATCGTTGCTGTGAATTTTGGTCTTCCTTGTATCAGAGTCAAACATACTTCTCTCTTCCCTTCCCCATCCTGCCAGGATATAAATGGCCTTGACCTAAGCATATTAAAAGTCCTCACTCTTTCGTGAATACATGCCACATAAACACAAGCCCATCTCTTTACATCTGTAGGACTCATGTGTCCTGCCTTTCAATGTTGCTGTTGGAATGCCAAGAAACACAAAAATGTTAGGTAGCCCATATGTGTGCTTACTGAATTTCTTCATTCCTGTCAATCCCACCTCTCTTTTCTCAGACCTCTCTATTGTCCACAGGAACTATTTCTAGATTATCTTCCACTAGGATTTTTTTTTTAATTTTACTTATTTATTTGAGAGAGAGAGCATGAGCCAGAGAGCAGAAGCAGAAGGAGCAGCAGAGGGAGAGGGAGAAGCAGGCTCCCCACAGAGTAGGGAGCCTGATGTGGGGCTCGATGTGGGGCTTGATCCCAGGACCCTGGGATTATGACCTGAGCTGAAGGCAGGCGCTTAACAACTGAGCCACCCAGGTACCCCAATCTTCCACTAGAATTAACCAAAGTCCAAAAAAAAAAAAAAAAAGAATTAACCAAAGTCCATTGTTAAAGCTTTGGCATCATGCTGACTTTAGAAAGAACAAACTGTTATCCTATAGCTGGAGTGTTAAGCATTATAATTTGATTTTACCTTTTATAATCATCATACCTCACCTGTATTTTTTGTTAGCAAAATCCAGCCTGTCTGATACCTTTCTGCCTTGTTTCCTTAAGTTCCTGGGGTTTTCTTTTTGTTAGACTCCAGCACTGATAGTGAGTCCTGATTTATGTTCAGCTTAGGTTTCTGACAGAATTCCCCAAAATTGTGCTTCTGCTACCAATCTTCCTTTTTGGACCTTGAGTGGATTTCAGTGGTTATAGTTTGATACTGAATCAGATATTCCTGTAAATTACACTCCATTTAACTGAATATCTTTCCTGTTTGTTTACAAACATTTATTCCCTAGAAGTGGAGGGAACTTGGGAAGTTCCGAATATGTTTACTAAATATTGCTGGTTTCCTCTTAGGTACACGATCGGATCTTACTCTTCATCTCCTTTTTTGGGCAATGAAAGTTTTTTAGCAAAGCAAGACATGATTTACTGGGCAGAGGTTTTAAGGCAGGACACTATTTCTTCTATCATGGCAACTAGTGCTATGGTTGTTTGTGACCCCTGAAACTCATAGTTGAAATCCTAACTCCCCAAAATGATGGTATTAGGAGGTGAGGCCTCTGGAGGTCATGAGTGTGGAGCCTACATGAATGGGAATGTGTTCACATACAAGTAGCCTCACAGAGGTTTCCCACCCACTCCGTCAGGCTGAGGACACAGCAGGAAGGCACAGTGCATATGAAGTAGGATGCAGGCTCTCACCACAATGTGACTGGCACCTTGATCTTGGACCTCCCAGCCTCTAGAACTATGAGAAACATATTTCTATTGTTTATAAGGTACCAATTCTGTAGATTTTGTTATAGCAGATAGAACTAAGACAATCAGCAATGCTCAAATTAGTGATATTCTGTCACCTTCAGGCCACAGAATGAGGATAACCTAGAGAAAAATCCCAACACCAAGCCAACACATAATAAACATGAAGTATAAATGAGAACCATGCTTTGTTGTTTTAAGCCATTAGAACACAGGCTATTATAATTGAGCTATTCTGATTGAAGCAGTTTTTTATTGTATAGACTTTTTTTCTTTTTCTTTCTTTCTCTTTCTTTCTTTCTTTCTTTCTTTCTTTCTTTCTTTCTTTTTTCTTTCTTTCTTTTGGTATCTTTATTTTAAACAGAGTTCCATATTCCCTGGAAATTGCTTGCTGTGCCCTCATGGTCTCTGCATTCTTATTCCTACTTTCTCCCCATTTTTGCTTGCTCCTTTCCCCCAGTTCCATCTCTCTACCATGACATTGTGCTCTTGTATATATATATAAGTCTCTCCAAAAGCCATATACCCTTCAAGACACCTTCTTTGGAACATCACAGTTGGGAGTTTGTTTTCCCAGTTATTGACCTCTAGTCCATTACAGTGTAGTGGATAAAAAACAAGGGTTCTAAAATCAAACAGACCTCCATTTTAAATCTAAATCTTACAACTATTTTGTAACTATACAACCTTGGGTGAGTGACTTTTTTTTCTCACTTATAAAATGTAGAAAATGATATTTTATTCACTAAAGGGTTATTGGATTATATTTGATATTGAATAGAAAATGGTCAGGTACCTCTTAAGCCTTTTCCCACCATAAGAATCCTATTCTATTTTACTAGTCAAATATTATAATAAAGTATCATATGGTTATACAGTTTCTAAAATTGCTATATTCCCATACCTCATACTGTACCAAATACATTAATGTATAGTATGCCATAATGTTTCTGTGAAGGAAATTTGTGGGAAAACATTTCTGAAATGCATACTAGGTCACAGGAATTAAACTAGATGCTGACTATAACTTTTGCCTTTTTATAGAAACAAAAAGTGAAGTTCAGGGAGGTTAAGTGACTCATTTGAACTTGCTTGACAATAACTGAATAAATATGTTTCTCAAATATAAATGTTCTAACTGCAATGATCTTACTTTTGTACATATTATTATTTTTCCTAAGTGAGATATAGTAGTAGAATTTTAAGAACATTTGATTTTAGGTGATAAAATTCCATAATGCAATGAATCAAGATTAGAGTTTAGTGGCAGATAAATGAACCAATGAACACTCCCTCTACCCCCTCTTTTTTTAAACCTATCAAATTACGCCCTGTAGGCAAAAGGTTCAAACATGGGGCCATTGAAGGAAATTTATAAGCCTTGTCTATGCATTTCTGTCTAACTATATAAAAGCTTGAAATTATAGCCAAAATCAATTTCTATACCTCAGTTTCCTCAAAGGTAAAATTTGAATATGGCTCCTTGCAGTTCAAACAATATTGGGATTTACCTAAGAAAGGAACTCAAAACATCAAAGATTTGACTATGTAGAAAAATGTAGAGTCAGTCCCCATGAGGGCAAGGTATTTGCCTTATAGAATATTTTAAGATTATTTAGAAGCAATGATAGGATGGCCAACACAGAAGTGAAATGAAGCACATACTCAGTAAATATTTTCTGTAACATTGATTTAAAATAAAAATACAGTAATTTCAACTTTAAAAATAAAATTACAAAACCAAGAGAAATATATTTTTTTAAATGAGAGAAAAGTAAAAAAAAAAAAGAAGTAACAGCAACATGATGTGCTGTTAGGATGTGAAGAAAAATTTATAAATGTAAGAGATTGAGGAGAATAGGAAAGCTAATTTGAGCACCCCATTTACTTATTTTGCAGGATGTCTATTTGTGACTCATAGATAATTTATAGATCTATTCAATTAGCAAGTTAGACATGAGTGTGCCTACATCTGCCCATGCAGCTGAAAGCAATAATCTCTGTACTGTGGTGTTATTGTTGATAAAAACTTTCTGTAGCAAGTGAAAGAATTTAGTTCTCTGCAGAGTGGCTGAGGAGGAAATGAATCACAGAGAGGAATCTTTAGAGATTCAAACATGGCAAATAAATCTATGGTCTGGAGTGGGAGCTTAGGCACACAGATGCCACATTCGGAGGCACAAAGTGAAATATTCAGCTGCAGTCTTCCCATTTTGGTTTAAATCTTTGGTATTTACAGAAAATGTGTATCAAGCATATGGTTTCTGTTCTCTACTTGTTGTCCTTTGCAACTTTAACCAAGGTTGTTTCCCACTTCTTGTAAGCTAAACTCTCCATGAATGTGCCCATATCATTTGTCAGTCCAGCAGGCTATATTAGAGATTTAATGAAAAGAGGTACTCTAATTAAATTTGTGAGAAGCACCTGAACTTATATTAGAATTTATTTTAGGTTGAAATCAGATGGTATTTGATTTTAAAATATGGTATCACCTCTTTGCACTGATTTCCTAGCAAGTAATCCAACACTTTGGTTAATGTTATGTCATGAAAATCTTGGATATTGGACAGATGCTTTTTATTAGAGGCTCTTAAGCTGAAGAAAATGTAGGGCCTTTTAAAATCCCAGGCCTTATCTATTACATCTCTTGCAGTTAGATAGCTAAGAGAGAGATAGGAGCATGAAGAGTAGTTCAAGCATAGCCTATCCATTTTGTTGGCATTATAGCTTTTCTATTAATTCATACAGATATTAAATATTCAATGCCTGCCTTATAAATTAGTAAATAGAGGATATATGAATATGTATTTCATTTTATACTCCCTGGGATAGCCATATGAGACCAACTACTTTATTAGTAATGCAAAGGGACAGTACTTATATGTTCATATTTCAACACATAAGAAGCCTTCCAAATCATACTTGGAAATTATTAAACTATCTGTTGGTATATTGGAAAAAAATGTTTCAGGTTGAAGTTAATTTCTGTAAGTGAGAAAAATGGACAAAAACATTTTCCTCTTCTGCAAAACTGTGAATGTTTCTGGAAGGAAAAATATATATATATAGTTACCCTTTGTTAGATTTGCTTTTGTATATGTTTATGTTTCAAGTCATCTACATTTGTGTGTGTGTTCCTAGTCTATTTTCCTAATTTCTTTATGGGGTGTGTTGGAGGAAACACAATGAAAATGAAACCTAAGCCTTCTACCTTTTTGTTTCTGCATAATTTGTCTTATCTCCTATGATGTTGGATTTTACTTAGTGTCCCTAAACCTCATTCCCCCATCCATAAAAATAGTGAAGACAATAATTCCTCAAAGGTTGGTGGAGTAAATGCAACATTTAAAAAAATGAATTGGAATACTAGTTCTTAATAAGTTCCCATGGATCCCTGAAATACTGTGAATACTTTACAAATGTACCAATACCTTTTGATAAATGTACAACACTTATTTTTTCCCCTACAACAAGATATCATACAAAGCAATGATATTTGCAACTGAGATCTTCAGTAGAGCAAGTCATGTCATTCATTGTGTAGGAAGAAAGGGGTATGGCCCCAAAGCAAGCTTATACCAAAACAACATTAGATGTTAACTGGAACTGTAAAGCATTTACCCTGTAATTATTTTAAAAGCACCGTATGGGCAGTAAATAACAGCCCGCATGTGTAACAGCATATAACTGGAGTGACCCTATGATAGCTATGAATGTGCTTATAGACACTGTGAGATGTTTTTATGATGTAGCAATATTAAGATTGGAATTATGACTGACTTGTTTAATATGATTTTGAGTTTATAAATACTTCAAGCATGTCATTAAATATTCTAGCTTGTTTATAGTATTTACAATGGTTCCATAAGCACAAATTATTGATCCTACCAGAATACACACACCATTGTTACACATTAAATAGTGAATTCATTTCTTTCTCCTTCTTTCTTCTTTCCTTCCCTCTCCTCCAAAAAAATCTTGTTTTGCTAGCTTATATTTATATATATTCATTTCCCACCCTCATCCTTCTATTTTCCTATATTCATGACTGCCAGAGATTTCTTTTGTTTTTACTTTGGCCTTTGACTATTTTATCAGATTTTTATTCTACCTCTAAAACAAAACTAAGTCAAAATATATTAACTCATCTGACCTTCACAGAAGTATTGGTGATTCTTTCCTAAAGGACTCTAATATACTTTGTTTGCCAGTACCTTCCATTGTTTGACCTTCTTAAATCTTTCATCTAATATGATGAAACTGAAAAGCAAGCAAATATAGTGATTCTGGAATTGGCTGAATGTCTTTCAGGTATCATAAGTTTTTTTGTTTGTTATTGTTTTTTGTTTTTTTTCCTAACCAAGAAGTGCATGAATTTCAACTTTGGTTCTTTCGAAATACTGAGTTGCTAAGAATAACTTTTGCTTTTGAGAAGTCCAAACAGCCATCTATTCCAATAGTTATAAGTTGAAGTACATTTATGACAGAGTGAAGAGTAATTGGTCAAATAATAAATTCATAAATTGTATATAATTACATGCCAATTGGATACTTCATTAGGTTCTCTTGTGTCATGGTTGAAGACTTCCTTGAGCAAATGTAGCTGAGAGTTCTTATTAATCTCGTCTTTCTTTTTCTTTATATACAAGCATGATTCATAGAGCAGGGTTGCTACTGTTATGAAATAACTAGAAAAATAAGCCTCTCCTACTCATTAAATAACTCAACTATCTCAAAGTAATAATGAATATTTTTTAGCATTCAAATCTGCCGTACATAATACTTTTAATAAAACCATGGACAATGTGAAGAAAATCCTATCTTTAATATTGTTTAAAGTAAAATAGTATATTTTTATTGAAAATGAGCTCCGTAGAATATTCAGTTCCCCCTTTTTGTAGTATTTCCTTAGGCAGAGAGGACTGATTTACTAAAGCCTGTGGTGGTTATAATCCTCAACATTGTTAAAGATCATGATTTATTCTCTTACAAGTTAAGAATAGGACTTCCTATCAGATTTTATTTATTTCAGTTATACAAAATAATATAGTATTTATTTCCCTAAAGTGTTAGAGTGGAGTATAACTCAGAATTTAGCATAAGAATACAGATATTACCTCTGGAACCATCTGCCTAGGTTCAATTTCTGATGTATGGATCTTTAACCTTAAACCTATTATATAACCTCATATTCCCCAATAAATTGATGGTAAAAGTAGCAAATTTACTATAGTTATTTTGAGGGTTAAATGGATTATTGCATGTAAACTCATTAAAATTGTGCCTGTTGTATTTAAATACCTTGATAACAAACATAGGGGGAAACAGAAAATATCTTTCATGTAGGGTATGCCAAAGGCATCTTTTAGATATTTGCTTTCTAAGGATATTTAGGATCTGAGAATACATACATGTATTCTTGTTTTGTTTTGTTTTTTAATGGTTTACATTTTCTTCATGTTTGGTATATTGCCATATGAATTTTGATTCTAGAAATTCATGTTAAGAAATTAATATCCAGGGATGTGCCTGGTTTGTTTACCTTTCAGACGTAGCATACCTCCACCTCTAACAAGTAAGAAGAAACAATATAAAAATATGTACCATTATAATGATAATGGTTTCACAAGTGACTTTCCAACCCACAACGTTCCGACCTTTTAACAACCGTGTGATATAGATAATATGATTATCATTATTTCCCCATTTTACTTATGAGAACTGAAGTTCAGAGAGATTACTTAAAGTCTTACACATGCAAGAAGTAGAGAAAGAACTTTAAACAATACCTTGTCATTCTCAAGCCTTTGTACTTCCAAAGGTGAAATATATATAAAAAAGTTGCTCATAAGCAATAGAGAGGAAATATTCCTTTTTATCTTTATATTTCCAAAATCAAACTCATGATACTCACTCTTCCCTACACCTAAGTGGTTATTCTCTGGTTTTTCTTATTCCAGTGAAGGACAGCATACTTCATTCCATTTAACATGTCAAAATTTAACTATAATCCTTAAACCTCTCCTTTGATTCACTTTCAGTGTCTGATCCATCACAATATCCTGTTCATTAAATTTATGACATTCTGGGGAACCTGGGTGGCTCAGCCAGTTGTGTCTGCCTTGGCTTGTGGGGTCCTGGGATTGAGCCCCGCATTAGGCTCCCTGCTCAGCAGGGAGCCTGCTTCTCCCTCTCTCTCGGCACCCCTCACCCCGCTTGTGCTCTCTTTCTCTCACTCATCCTCTCAAATAAATCAATAAAATCTTTTTAAAAAAATTATAACTTTCTTTCTAAATATCTCTTGATTCTATCTATTCTGCATCATCTCTTTGGATATGGCCTAAATCAACACTACTGAATTCTTTCGTGAACTGTTATAACTCCCAACAGATGTCTTTACAGCCAATCTGCTGGCCACATCCCATCTGATGTGATCTCTTATAATAGAAATCCTGTCATTAAACTTTTCAGCTAAAAACCCCTCCCTGACTACCACCCTCCTCCCCCATCCCCAGAATAAAGAAAAAAGTCCTTAACATACCTACACGGCTCTTCAGAATCTGGTCTCTGCCATGTTTACATCTTCACCTTGAGGCTTCCTCTACTTTCATTCAGGTTAGAATGAACCATGAACCCTCCTATAATCCAGTGCACTTTCCAATCTGATTTGCTTATCTGGAACTCACTATCCTGACACTCCTGTGCTGTGGCTCCCTACTTCTTAAAATGCACTTCTTATGCCCATCCTTCAGATGTCAGCTTAAGCAGTGCTTTCTTGGGAAAAGCTTTTGGTCCTCAAGACAAGACCAGATCTCTTTGTTATATTATCTTTTAGCACACTGTATTTTATCTTCATTGAATTTGCCAGAGTTTGAAAATATTTCACTGGTTATTTGATTAATATTTAATATTTCCTATTATAATTCTTTGTATCAGCTTTGCTTTCTTTTTATTTTGTTTTTACATGGTCTAGCTATAGTGATAGGTAAATGGACACTTCAAAGTATCTGTTGATTGAAAAGATGGGTTAATGACTTGATGAGCCTTTTATAACATTTTATCCAATTATTTATAGTTTGGTATTTATTTTTTATTATAGAGAATCACTTCCAGAGATGCTTTCCTGCACTAATAAAATTATTAATCTCTGGGAGAAGGAAAACGGTAGAAGAGTAGGGGACCCTCGTTTCATCTGGTCCCTTGAACTAAACTAGATATCTATCAAATAATTCTGAACACCTGTGAATTAAACCTGAGATCTAAGAATTGCTGCCAATTCTACAAATAGAAAAGTGATCACATTTTTGCAAGGTAGGAGGTGCAGAGAAGTGAATCTGAGGAGATATATCTGAATATAAATCATGGGGGAGAGGGAGCCTCTGTAAGATGGCTACCTTAAAGTGATATATCAACATATTGCAAAACAGGAACTTTTAGAAGTCTGCTCCTGTGAGGAACATCCTTGTCTGAAAGGTGGTCAGTGGCAAATGGGGCAGAATCCTACGTGTGATAGTGTGGTCTCAGGATCCCCAGGGTTACAGAAAGAAAGCGGGTGCCTGAGTGTGGCAGAGTGCCCAAGCATTGGAGTAGGGAAGCTTTCTACAATTAGCAAGCCCCAGATTGGGCACTCAGTGAAGTGTTGCCATAAACCAGGAACCACTGCACAATCAACGATTGCTCTCCAAACAGGGACACAGGAAGTGGCAGAACCAAGGTGACCTTCCTTCTTCCCCCAGGAGGAGCAGTGCCAGGGCATGCATAATCCAGCATTCACTCCAAGAGCAGAGGCTCAGGAAGTGGCAGAACTGAGATGAGACACCCCTCCCTTCCCTGGGAGAATTGACAAAACTGTGCACTGCAAGAGTCTGCAGAGTTTGGTGCACACAAAAGTGATTGGCTGCTTTTCCCTGAAAATGCACTGAAGAGTGCGGGCTGTGATCATTCAGGTCTGGGGCTGGAGATTGGGGTGCCCCGATTTTTATTTTTTTTTTCATCCTCTAAAGCCTGGAAAGCCTTCAGAGAACAAAAGCAACCTAGAGCAATCTGAAGCAGCATATGCTGATCCTGGCCCCTTGGCATGGGGGGATGAAACTCCACCCAGGCAAAGACACCTGAGAATCAGTGCAATAGTCCCATCCTCAGAAGACCAGCAGGAATTTCAGGCTAATACCAAGTTTACAGATCACACAACCGAAAAACTCATGCACTAGGGGAAAATAGTATTATATAGAATTTGAGGATTTTTCTCCTGATCCTTTAGTCTTCAATTTAAAATTTTCTTTTTCTTTTTTTTCATTTTTTTCCTTTTCAACTAGCTTATTTTATCAACTATTTTTAAGTCTTTTATTAATTTACATTTTATAGATTTACATTTTATAGTTTATATTAATTTACATTCTCTATATATATTCTTCATTTTTGGCTTCTTTTCACTGTATTTAATTTTATTTTTGTATATATATATGTATGCATGTATGTGTGTGTGTGTGTATTGTGTGTGTGTGTTTTTCTTTCTTTACATTTTTGGGATCTAGTGTCTGTAAGATAATATTAATTTCATTTTGTTCCTCATTCATCTCTCCATCTCTGGACAAAGTGACTAGAAGGAGAAATTAACAACAAAAGAGAGAACCAAAGGTAATACTCTCCACCATAGATTTAGTCGATATGGGTAGAAGTAAAATATCAGAACCAGAATTTAGAATAATGATTATAAAGCTACTAGCTGGATTTGAAGAAAAAAAAACATAAAAAACACTAGAGAATCACTTAATACAGAAATAAAATAACTAAAATCTAATCCAGCCCAAATTAAAATGCTTTAATTGAGATGCAGTCTAAAATGGATTCTCTAATGGCTATGGTAAATAAGGCAAAGAGAGAGTCAGTGACATAGAAGCAAAATTAAGGAAAATAAGGAAACTGAGGAAAAGAGAAAACTAATGGATCATGAGGTGAGGCTTCAAGAAATCAGCAATACCATAAAGTAAAACATTAGAATAGTTGGGGTCCCAGAGGAAGAGGAAAGAGAGAGGGGGGAGACAGAAGGGATATTTGAGCAAGTCATAGCTGAAAACATCCTTAATCTGGGGAAGGACACAGGCATTCAAGTCCAGGAGGCACAGAGAACCCCCCTCAAAATAAAAAAAATTAGATCAACAACTTGAAATGTAATAGTGAGACTTGCAAATTTCAGGGACAAAGAGAAAATCCTGAAAGCAGCTTGGGACAAGAGGTCCTTAACCTACAAGGGTAGAAACATTAGAATGGCAGCAGAATTATCCACAGAGACCTGGCAGGCCAGAAAGGGCTGACATGATATATTCATGGTATTAAATGAGAAAAATATGCAGCCAAGAATATTGTATCCAGCAAGGCTGTCATTCAGAATGGAAGGAGACTAAAGAGCTTCCAGGACAAATAGAAACTAAAAGAATTTGTGATCACTAAACCAGCCCTGCAAGAAGTATTAAAGGGGATTCTGTAAGCAAAAAGAGAGCCCCAAGAAGGAACAGAGACAAAATATAGAAACAGTGATGTTACAGGTAATACAGTGGCACTAAATTCATATCTTTCAATAATTACTCTGAATGTAAATAGGCTGAATGCTCCAATCAAAAGACACAGGTGTTCAGATTGGATAAAAAAGCAAAATCATCCATATGCTGTCTACAAGAGACTCCTCTTTGACCCAAAGACACCTCCAGGATGAAAGTGTGGGGGGGCCATGGAAACAAATTATCATACTAATGGACATGATAAAAAAAGGTGGGGTAGCAATCCTTATATCAGATGAAAAAGATTTTAAACCAAAGACAGTAATAAGGGATGAAGAAAGACACTATATCATACTTAAAGGGTCTATCCAACAAGAAGATCTAACAATTGTAAATATTTATGCTACTAGCTTGGGAGCAGTCAATTATATAAACCAATTAATAATAAAATTAAAGAAACACATTGATAATTAACACAATAATACTAAGGGACTTTAACACCCTACTCACAACAAAGGTCAGCTCACCTAAGCAGAAGATCAACAAGGAAACAAGGGCTTTGAATGGCACAGTGGACAAGATGGACTTCACAGATATATACAGAGTATTCCATCTTAAAGCATACACATTCTTCTTGAGTACAAATGATTCGGATCATTCCCTGCATATTTTCAGACCACAATGCTTTGAAACTGGAACTCAATCAAAAGAGAAAATTTGGAAGGAACTCAAACAATTGCAGGTTAAAAGGCATCCTACTAAAGAATGAATAGGTCAACCAGGAATTTGAAGAATTAAAAACATTCATGGAAACAAATGAAAATGATAACACAACTGATCAAAACCTTTGGGATGCAGCAAAGACATTGCTAAGAGGGAAGTACATAGCAATACAAGCCATTCTCTAGAAACTAGAAAAGTCTCAAATACACAAGCTAATCTAACACTTAAAGGACCAGCAAATAAAGCCTACACCAAACAGGAGGAGACAAGAAATAATAAAGATTAGAGCAGATGTCAATGAAATAGAAACCAAAAGAAAAGTAAAACAGATCAATAAAACTAGAAGCTTGTTCTTTAAAAGAATTAATAAGATCAATAATCCCCTACCCAGACTTATCAAAAAGAAAAGTGAAAGGACCCAAATAAATAAAATCATGGGTGAAAGGGAGAGATCACAACCAACACCAAAGAAATACAAGCAATTATAAGAGATATTATGAGCAACTATATGCCAACAAATTAGGCAATCTGGAAGAAATGGATGCATTCCTGGAAATTTACAAACTACCAGAACTGAAACAGAAAGAAATAGAAAACCTTAACAGACCCATAACCAGGAAGGAAATTGAAGCAGTAATCAAAAATCTCCCAACAAACAAGAGTCCAGGACTGGATGGTCTCCCAGTGGAATTCTACCAAATGTTTAAAGAAGAAATAATACCTATTCTCCTGAAGCTGTTTAAAAAAATAGAAATCGAAGGAAAATATCCAAACTCGTTCTATGAGGCCACCATTACCTTGATCCCAAAACCAAAGACCCCACCAAAAAGGAGAACCACAGACCAATACCCCAGATGAACATGGATGCAAAAAGTCTCACCAGGATACTAGCCAGTAGGATCCAACAGTACATTAAAAGGACTATTCACTTTGACTAAGTGGGATTTATTCCTGGGTTGCAAGGTTGGTTCAACATTCCCAAATCAACCAACATGATACATCACGTTAATAAAAGAAAGGACAAGAACCATATGACCCTCTCAATAGATGCAGAAAAACCATTTGACAAAACACAACATCCTTTCTTGATTAAAACTCTACACAGTGTAGGGATATAGGGAACATACCTCAATATCATAAAAGCTATCTACAAAAAGCCCACAGTGAATATAATTCTCAGTGGGGGAAAACTGAGAGCTTTTCCCCTAAAGTCAGGAACATGACAGGTAAGTCCATTCTCACCACTGTTGTTCAATATAGTACTAGAAATTCTAGCCTCAGCAATCAGACAACAAAAAGAAATAAAATCATTCAAATTGGCAAAGACGTCAAATTTCTCTCTTTGCAGATGGCATGATATTCTATGTGGAAAATCCAAAAGACCCCACACCAGAGTTGCTAGAACTCATACCGGAATTCAGCAATTTGGCAGGATATAAAATCAATGCATAGAAATTAGTTGCATTTCTGTATACTAAAAATGAGACAGAAGAAAGAGAAATTAAGTAATCAATCCCATTTACAAGTGCACCCCCATAAGATACACAGGAATAATCCTAACCAAAGAGATAAGGATTTGTACTCTAAAAACAACAGAAAACTTATTAAATAAATTGAGGAAGACACAAATAAATGGAAAACATACCATGCTCATGGAGTGGAAGAATAAATATTGTTAAAATGTCTATGCTACCCAGAACAAACTACATATTCAAAGAAATCCCTCTTAAAATACCATCAACATTTTTCATAGAGCTGGAACAAACAATCCTAAAATTTGTATGGAACCAGAAAAGACCCTGAATAGCCAGAGGAATGTTGAAAAAGAAAACCAAAGCTGGTAGTGTCACAGTGCTGGGCTTCAAGGTATATTACAAAGCTATAATCATCCGAACAGTCTGGTACTGGCACAAAAACAGACACATAGATCAATAGAACAAAATAGAGAATCCAGAAATGGACCCTCAACTGTATGGTCAACCAATCTTTGACAAAGCAGGGAAGAATATCCAATGGAAAAAAGGACAGTCTCTTTAACAAATGGTATTGGGAAAATTGAACAGCCACATGCAGAAGAATGAAACTGGATTGTTACACCATACACAAAGATAAACTGAAAACGGTTGAAAGACCTAAATATGAGACAATCCATCAAAATCCTAGTGGAGCATCCATCAAAATATTAGAGGAGAACTAGGCATCAACCTCTTTGACCTTGGCCACAGAAACTTCTTGCTAGACACATCTCTAAAGGCAAGGAAAACCAAAGCAAAAATGAACTAATGGCATTTCTTCAAGATAAAAATCTTCTGACTAGCAAAGGAAACAGTCAACAAAACTAAAAGATAACCTACAGAATGGGAAAAGATATTTGCAAATGACATATCAGATAAAGGGCTATTATCCTTGACTAGTATCCAAGGTTTATAAAGAATGTATCAAACTCAACAGCCAAAAAACAAATAATCCAGTCAAGAAATGGGCAGAATACATGAACAGACATTTCTACAAAGAAGACATACAAATGGCCAACTGACACATGAAAAAATGCTCCATATCACTTGAAATCAGGGAAATACAAGCCAAAACCACAATGAGATACCACCTCACACCAGTCAGAATGACTAAAATCAACAAGACAGGAAATAACAAATGTTGGTGAGGATTCAGAGAAAGGGGAAACCTCTTACACTGTTGATCAGAATGTAAGCTGGTATAGCCATGCTGAAAAACAGTATGGAGGTTCCTCAAGAAGTTAAAAATAGAGCTACCATACAACCCAGCAATTGCACTACTACGAATTTACCCCAAAGATTCAAAGGTAATGATCCGATTAGGCACATGCACCCCAATGCTTACAGCAGCAATGTCCACAATATCCAAAGTATGGAAAGAGCCCAGATGTCCATTGGCAGATGAACAGATAAAGAAGATGTGTATACACACACACACACACACACACACACACACACACACACACACACTGGAATATTATGCAACCATCAGAAAGGATAAATACTTACCATTTACATCAAAGTGGATAGAACTGGAGAGTATTATGCTGAGCTAAATAAGTCAATCAGAGAAAGACAATTATCATATAGTTTCACTCATATATGGAATATAAGAAACAGCACAAAGGATCATAGGGGAAGGGAGGGAACACTGAATGGGAATTTATCAGAGAGGGAAACAAACCATGAGAGACTCTTAACTATAGGAAACAAACTGAGGGTTGCTGGGGAGGAGGTGGGTGTGGAGATGGGATAATTTCTTGATGGGTATTAAGGAGGGTACCTGATGTGATGAGCACTGGGTGTTATATGCAACTGATAAATTATTGAACTCTACACCTGAAACTAATGATGTACTATATGTTGGCTAATTAAATTTAAATTAAAAAGTACTAATTTCAAAGGCTTTTTTAATAACAAATAATTTATTTAAAGAAAGCTAGATGTAGCTGATAATACCTCTAATTTTATTCACCAATGATGACTTTGTGTAAACATTTGTGTAGTTTTACTAAATTTACAATATTATATATAACACATACATTTATAAATATACATATAAATGTTTTAAAATTATATATTACACACATATATTTTATGTCATATATATCATAAATGCACCTCTATAAAACAATATAAAGATCAATAAATATACACCTTAAAAAACACTTTGTAACAGTGAGTGTACAGTATGTAAAGACTTTATTATAGTTGTTAGTTCTTTTACTTGGTGTAGTTATAGGAAGAGCACTGGTATGAAGAATAAAAATACTTGGGTCTTAGTTTCAGTTTTGATCTGAAATGGCTCTGAGATATTAAGGAAATCTCACTTTCCCTACCTGCGACTTAGGGGAGAAGTCTACTAGGTCTGTCAGGTCTCTCGCTCAGCTTCACAGTGCTCTAATAATTTCTGAATTGAGCTAACATTTTTGTGGATGGTACTTTCAAATAAACCTGAAAGCATTTGAAGAAATCACTGGGAAATAAGGATAAATATTTATGCTCAAGTATTGTAAAATGGTTGGAAAAATATACCTTAAATCAATATAACTTCATTATTGATAGCTGAGAACTCCATTTCGTAAATTGGTGGTATTTAGTGTAATTTATTTCAACTTTTAAGGAAAATGACTTAAACCTACTTTTAAAAAAAATTATTTTATTATGTTACGTTAACACCATACATTACATCATTAGTTTTTGATGTAGTGTTCCATGATTCATTGTTTGTGTATAATACACAGTGCTCCATTTAATACATGCCCTCTTTAATACCCATCACCAGGCTAACCCATCCCCCCAACCCCCTCCCCTCTAGAACGCTCAGTTTTCTCAGGAAACAAACTGAGGGTTGCTGGAGTGCCAGGGGTGGGAGGGATGGGGTGGCTGGGTGATAGACATTGGTGATGGTATGTGCTATGGTGAGCGCTGTGAATTGTGTAAGACTGATGAACACAGACCTGTACCTCTGAAACAAATAATACATTATATGTTAAAAGATAGTAGGACTTAAACCTACTTTAAAAAATATTGTTAGAATTTAACTTAAGATATGCAAAACATAGTTTTAGGTTTTCTGGGTTCCCATAAGCTAGGTCATTTTTGATTCATTAAAAAAAACTCTCCAGTGGATAAAATGGTTGGGAATATAAATGGATTTCTATTAGGGAGTTGGACTTACTTAATTCCCATCAGATTTCAAACAACTTGAAAAATTAAAGATCAATGAGGCAATTAAAACTGAAATAACTCTTTTTAAAAGAGAATAAGTTATTGCTAGATATTTGAAATGAAATTCATTAAAATTGAACACAGAATCAAACTCGAAATAAGCATGCCACTTAATGTGTATATGGCTCTCATTGCCTTTACCAGATTTCAAAAGGAAAAAAAACTTCAATAACATAAATGAACTTGACATTTCCTTTTAAAATTGTTCTTATATCTTTAGAGGATTCAAAATCCCTTCAGATTTTTCAGTTTTTATGCTTATTGGGAATATCAGTTAAAATTGTACTCTAGATGAACACAAGTGACAATTTCTGTAGTGTATCTGTTATTTATTAATAAATGTAACAAAACTTAGAGTCTGAATAAGATTATGACCATTATTTAGCATCTCTTAATTCTCTTCTCAAGCAATATCCCAGTACAGCCTTATTATGTTTCTTAGTAGAAAACTCAGTGCTTGGGATTACGTCCAGGATTTTGACAGCTGTATATATCATATAAAAGTTGAAAGGTAGGAGACAGCTTCCAGAAATAATGAGTACCTAGATATCCGATAGTCATCTTAAAACAATTTAGTTAGACAGAGTTGGGAGGCAGCCAGGAACTAAAATTGAAGATGCAAAAATTAATGGAATAAGATAAGGGTTGTAAATCATAAAAATTTGCATGTCATTGGTCTTATAGAGGAAGAAGATTGAGGGATGATTGACAAGACATAGATATTAATTTGTGGAGATAGAGATATAGAGATGATAGGATATGGGTCACTAGATTAAATGCATAGAATTGAAATACTAAAATAGATTTAAAACAAAGAACAAAAAATGGTTTATCTTGATACAATATCTTGATTTTTTTATATCCTATGTAGGTAATCACCATAGAATATATTCAAGAAACACAAAGTTATAGAAAAAGATAACAATTCATTTATAAAAGATATCAGATCAGCTCAGAATGAGTCTAAGACATTATGTTTATTAAATAAATTTACACAGTTATAATACTATTATTTTTTGGATTACTAAAACATTTAGTGATGGTTGCATAAGTTTTCCATGTCTCCTTATAAAGTTGAATATATAAAAAATGCAGGAAAGGAAATGAGAAGGTTTTTTTTGAATTATGTAAATCTCACATATTATGTACCTATTCTGTAAAATTAGAAACTTTTCCAGTTATTAAATTAGTAAAAAACTGATTTATATTTTGTGCTCCATTTGTTGATTATATGATGATATCTATTTATAAGCTGCCCATTCTAGGTATCAAGCAGGATAAGCCTTTTTTCTTTTCTTCTTGAGAAAATGTAGGAAGAGACTGAATAAATGGGAGAAAAATGCTATATATTGGTTCATTTCTCTAACTTTAGTGCTTATTGTTTCATTCTTCTGGAAATGATAGATCATGATCTTTGATAAATGGAAAGGTTGTTTTGGTTCTCTGTGCTTCTGCCGTACATGGAAAGGTTTTCTTAATGGATGTCACCCTCACTGACTCTGTATGTTTCTGTACTTTCCACAGTACTGATGTATTTTTTGTTTTAAATTATAGCAGCAGATTGGGACAATAGCTTTTCTACACTGAGATACAAATGGTGCAGGTAGAATGATGATCATATAATGAACTCTATCTGTTCTGTTCTTTATGAAAAATTTTCCACATTTCAGTCCAGAAGAGAGATGATTCCAAATACAAAACATGAAGCAAAAAGAAGATAAAAATTGAGCAGTATGCAACACAGCAATGCCTGTATATTCTAACACTCTAAGATTTTAAGTATACTGTAAGACATCAGATAAAAGGCAAAAAATATTTTAAATAATAGAGGTAAGAAAGAACTTTTAAGAATAATTTACTCTGTTAACCACCTTGTGCTTGCTTCGGCTTAATTAACAAGGTTCATGGTTACACAGATAGTATGCAAACAGAAGGGTATTCATACAAGGGGTGATACCCAAGAGAAACAGGAACACATTCTCTAAGGACTCATTGGCTACCAAGGGCTCACATAGTTAAAATTAAAGTATGAGACCCCTGGCCAAAGGTAAATTGTTATTGCATTCATGAGATAAAACTGCCACAACAGTTTCTCCCCTGGGCTTAACCACCACTACTCATGATGGAAAATTCCTTGGAAGAAAATATTGGCCAAAGAAAAGAAAGGTCATAATGGATCCTGGAGCGGCACACTGCTTGGACTTCAGCTTAAGGTCTTGACTGAGAAAACCTGAGGCTGCTGGGAAGAAATCAGAGAGGGAGACAAACCATGAGAGATTCCTTACTCCAGGAAACAACCTGAGGTTTGCCCTAGGGGCGGTGTGGTGGGGGCATGGGGAACTGGGTGATGGGCATTAAGGAGGGCAAGTGATGTTATGAGCACTGGGTGTTATACACAACTGATGAATCATTGAACATTACATCAAAAACTAATGATGTACTATGTGTTGGCTAATTGAATTTAAATTAAAAAAAAAAAGTAAACCTGATGCTGGCCTCTGTGAGCACAATTTCAAATTTGCTGGTGCTTTGATCAGGTATGGAAATCTAGATGACTGTCCCCCAAATTAAGGAAATAATGATAGAGAAAACAAAAAAGGGGGGGTGCCTGGGTGACTCAGTAAGTTAAGCAGTCGACTCTGGATTTCAGCTCAGGTCATGATCTCACGGTGGTGAGATCGAGCCCTGCATCTGGCTTCACTTCAGCGGGGAGTCTGCTTGTCCCTCTCCCTCTTCTCCTCCCCCACTTGCTCTCTCTTGCACTCTCGTTCTCTCTAAAATGAATGAATGAATGAATGAATGAATGAATGAATGAATGAATAAAATTAAAAAAAAAAAAACAAGAAGAGGCCAACCAACAAACTCATACTTACTTAAACTGTTTGTTTTATTTTGTTTTCATCCTAGTGATGTGGGAAACAAAGGCAGAATTAAAAATATTAAATTTCCTCACTACTTACAGCCCACTGACAAGTCCTTGAAACAGGCAAGAGTGACTTTCCTCTGGGAACTTAACTGCCTGGATGTTAATACTTTGCTAAGGGCAAAATCCTGACCTCCAGTATGTGGTGTGTCTACTTTAACATATAAAAATTCCTTTGGAAGCTTCCTTTATCTTAACACCCCCCCCCAACCAAGATACATGTTGGCAGTCATCCTCTAAGAATATGACCACCCATATATATCTGAAGGTCTCATGACTAAGGGTTTACTAAACAATAATAGATGACCGTTTCCTAACAATAGCTAGCTCCCTCAGGATTCTGGAAGACTTGATTCCAAAATACCTGGGAGGTTTATGCTATTCCTAATATCCTCCCAACTTGAAAGTATGTAATGGGCCACTCCTCATCACCCCAGTGCAGCTCTTTCTGCCCACAGGTCCTATCCCCCTGCTTTAATAGAACCACCTTTTTGCGCCAAATACATCTCAAGAATTCTTTCTTGGCTGTAGGCTTCAAACCATAACATCTTTCCTACATCTCTAGCAGAGGTTGACAAGGAAGAGCATGATTCTTCTCCAGTGAGTATTATGGGGTAGAGGTCGTTTTTCTTTCCATCTGGTCAATTTTCACTAGTTAAGCTACAAACTAGAACAAAGTTTTCTGATCCTAATTTTATCACCTCCATTAAACTATCCTATCTCTATCCACTTGCACACTGAATTCAAGAAATATTTAAACTCTGCCATGAAAACACTATGAAAGAGAAATAGGCATTGCTAACAAAGAGAGCTTCAGAGTCACTTAGCAATTCTGTGAAAACATTCTCTTGTTTGTTTTGTAGATAAAAATCCCAAGATGTTTTATAGTGTTTTCTTTAAAATAAGGCTTTCATAAGTGCCATGTCATTTTCTAGAACAATAGTAGTTCAAATATTTGACTTTGTTTTCCTGTATGTTCTTTCCCCTAACAATGAGGAAACAAAAACAAAAACCCCTTAACAAGCCAGATGGCCAAAAGAACCCTAAAGAAATAAGAAAGATGACTCAGGCATTCCTCTTTTAATTGTTTTTGCTATGTGCCAAATATGAGTTTCCATGTTTAGCGAAATTGTCCCAAGCATAAGAAACTCCATCCATGTCACATCTCTTATCAAGATTTTTTCCAATGGTCAATTGTGTATTTTGAATGTCTGTAGAATATTTTGCATAAAGTTTATAATGAATAATTTATTATCCTTTTATTATCCATAACAGCATTATCAAGTTTTAGCATGTTACTTTATGTGTAACAAATATAACACAAATGTTGTTGCTGTCTATGTTGAATAAACAGGTCTCCCCATTTATTCCAGAATAATATTTGGGAGGAAAGCATCATGAAGCAGGCACGTTGATAAAACTGAATCATGGTTTGATATTCTTATTGCACATTTGCAGTATAAAACTAATGAAATGAAATTGTCCCAACAATTGTTGCCAAAGAGAACGTTTACCCAAGTACCTGGTGACGACGAGTAGCTTTGGCATTTTAAAGGGGAAAAAGGAAATTTTTTAAAAGTGCCTTCACACATAGGACTCAAGGGAACTTATTTTGGGAGAAATTTGAAGAAGGTGTTTTCACGAACCACTTAAAATTCACTGCTTCGATGTATCATACAGTATGTCGTTTTAGGTTATTTTGGTTTCCCTCATGTGCTTTGTTGTTATATCCCTTGTGTAAGAAACTGATGTTTTCATTTATCATATTTCTTGTGTGATTTAATTTGGAAATGTTATGAAACATGATATTTTTATCTGTTACATGAAAAACACTATTCCCCTGTTTATGCATTTATTTGACAAAATATAGTTGTATTATATAAGATTAACATTCACGTCTTTGACATTAATAATCAAATTTAGTTCTCAAGACATCCTGTCTCTACTAATACATTCTCTGCTAATTTGCATTTATTCCGTAAAAATTAGGTTGAATGCATATTTTCAACTACTGGCATTTGTATTTCAGGCACAAATATACCTTCTTCGTGTATGTAACTGTCAGGGAGGAAGACCTTCCTCTGCCCTATGGTCCTTTTAGGTGAGGACTTAGAATCAAATTGACATGAGACAGATTAACAGGAGAAAATCAAATTTAATAGACATGGCACAGGGAATCCACACACAGACCTGAAATTCCAAAGACACTGAAGCAATATGAAACTTCTATGAACTAAGGAGGAGCCTAAGACACAAAGGGGAGAGAACTCAACAGCAAGAAGGTTGAAAGGAGATGTTTGGGGAAAAACAAGTTTGCCCTATTCTGTAGGTAAAGGGAGTCTCTGTTAAAACTTCTCTTCCTGTTGTAGGCTCTCCTTCCCAATGTAAATTTAGGTCTATGTTACTTTCTGGATAGGCTACCTGTGCCATGGTAAAAAATGCAGCCAAAATTTCAGTTGCTTAAGACAGCAAAGGCATCATGGGTTAGCTGATGGCTCTTTTTTCTTTAAGTTTTAAGTTTAATTCCAGTATAGTGAACATAGAGTGTTATATTAGTTTCAGGTGTACAATATTGTGATCCAACAATTCTATGCATTACTCAGTGCTCATCATGATAAACACCCTCTTTAATCCCTGTCAACTATTTCATCCATCCCCCACCCACCTCCCCTCTGGTAGCCAGGCTAATGGTGTGTGTGTGTGTGTGTGTGTGTGTGTGTGTGTGTGTGTGTGTGTGTGGTTGTTTTCCTCACACTGGGGACCAGACTAACAGAGAAAGAGTAGCCACAATCTAGAATATTAATAGAAACACTGGTAGAAAATAGAGTGTAGCAAATTTGTAACTGAACCAACGTGAGTTCACTCCTTGGTAAGTCAGAAACTGCACCAGGTTGGGTTATCTCACAAAGAAGACTTACTTGCAGCAAACAGGGAGAGCACCAGGAATGGCTTCCAAAGCCATGACTCCCTGAGAGAGTGTGAATGGGGTCCTTTTATTTAGGGTTAGGATGAATATTTAGTTAGTAGGTAGGGAGCCTTGTCATCACATGTAGAGGGGACATAAAGGCACAGATGTCCCTAAGGAGGCATGCCTATGTTGTGTAAATGAGGCTGTGGCTCCTTCTTGGGTGGAAATTTTAGTATTATGAAGTAAAACTAATTGAAGGTCATTCCAGAGGTCACTCCATGATCCATCTGAAGAGGCAAGAGTCAGGGATTTAGCTCAAAAAGTGTGGGTCATCTGGGCAGACAAGAGGTCTTGCTAGGGCAGTCACTATTACCTGAGGGATGGTTTTGGGTTTCATTTCCCTAAATTAAGAGGTAAGCCAGAAAAAGAGCTTAAGGAAAAATGTAAGACAAAGGTTAGTAAATACAAGCAGGTGGGCAATAAAGGTCAGGTTTTGGGGTCTAGCTGGTGACAAATTGTGCGCTCACTAACTCATAACCTGGAATAAAAGAGGTGTAATATTTTTGAACTGTTCAAATTACTAGTCCAGCAAACCACCAAAGCCATATTTGTGACTTAAATATTTGTCTTTAATATCAAATGCTCAAAAATTCCCATTTGTGTTTGTGAGTTTGTGAGAGAGATAGGGAGACAGAGAGAGACAACTGCCATCTACCACTGGCACAAGGATTTGAGGGTGGTATGTTGTGGGAAACAAAGGCAAAAGAAAAACTATTAAATTTCCTTACTAACCTACAGTCCACTGACAAGTCCTTGAAAGAGGCAGTGTGGCATTCTTCTAGGAACTCAACTGCCTCAGTGTTAATGCTTTACTAAGGGCAAAAGGCAATCTTAACCTGACTACCCCCACCCCCCAGGATCATATAAGTCTACTTAAACAGACATAAATTCCTTTGGAAACTTCCTTTATCTCTACCCCCCCCCGCCAAGATATATGTTAGCAATCATCGCCCAAGCATATGGCTCACTGATATACATCTGAAGGGTCTCATGACTAGGGTTTTACTAGACAGTAATAAATGACCTTTTCCTAATAATAGCTGAAGGACCTTGAAACTGTGCTTCGAAACTTCCTTTGAGATTTATGCTATCCCTAACTCCCTCCCATCTTGAAAGTATATAATAACCTACTCCTCATGACTCCAGTGTTGCTCTTTCGGCCCATGGGTCCTGTCTCCAAGCTTTAATAAAACCACCTTTTTGCACCAAAGATCTCTCAAGAATTATTTCTTAGACATCAGCTCTGAGCCCCCAACATTTCCTACAGCAAGTAGGTCCAGAGCACACATCTGGCAAATATGGCGACTAAATATTGCATTACTGTTTGTGCTTCAGTCCCAAATTTCATGCTTTGGTTAGTTATGTTTGGATTAGCCAAACTCCTTTAACCTAGGCAAGTAAAATCAGCCTGTTCCATCTCCTGCCTCTATTTATCCAATTTTTATAATCTTGGGTTTGCCAAGATGACATACTTTCCATAATGTAAAGCTCAAGTCCCTCTGGAGACACTTGTCAAAGAGTTCTAAAAAATAAAATAGAGGGGAAGATGGATCTGAAAGATCCAAAAGACACCAAATAGATATACCAAAACATCAAAAAGGCCAAGAAATCAGAAATGTGAATTACCAAGAAAGCCAGGTTGTCATTTCCAGGTATTTGTCCCCAAAGCTACAACCCCTAGCAAAACTAAAATCATGATGTAAATTTGACACTAATCCATGTCAGAAGTCCTTCTCAGCTTTGCAGACATCCTGGAAATTTGGAGTATGTGTTTAAAATTTCCTGCATGTGGTTTGAGTATAGCCCATTGTAAGCATGGAAACATATACTTTAACTTAAATTCAATTAATTAACATACAACGTATTATTCATTTCAGAGGTAGAGTTCAGATTCATCAGTTGCATATAACACCCAATGCTCATCACATCACATGCCCTCCTTAATGCCCATCACCCAATTATCCCTTCCCCTCACCCACCTCCCCTCCAGCAACCCTCAGTTTGTTTCCTATGATTAAGAGTGTCTTATGGTTTGTCTCCCTCTATGATTTTGTCTTATTTTATTTCTCCCTCCCTTCCTTTATGATCCTGTTTTGTTTATTAAATTCCACATATGAGTGAAATCATATAATTGTTTTTCTCTGATTGACTTATTTCATTTAGCATAATACCCTCTAGTTCTATCCACATCACTGCAAATGGTAAGATTTTTTTTGATGGCTGAGTAATATTCCATTATATATATATATATATACACCACATCTTTATCCATTCATCTGTTGACAGACATCTGGGCTCTTTCCATAGTATGGCTATTGTGACATTGCTATTATAAACTTTGGAGTGCAGGTTTGCACTCCTTTGGATAAATCACTGTGTTTGCATCCTTTGGATAAATACCTAGTAGTGCAAATGCTGGGTCATAGGGTAGCTCTATTTTTAACTTTTTGAGGAACATCCATCTTGTTTTCCAGAGTGGCTGTACCAGCTTACATTCTCATCACCAGTGTAAGAGGGTTCCCATTTCTCTGCATCCTCCCCAACATTTATTGTTTCCTGACTTATTAATTTAGCCATTCTGAGTGGTATGAGGTGGTATCTCATTGTGGTTATTTTTTTTAAAGATTTTATTTATTCATTTGAGAGAGCAAGAGAGACAACACAAGCAGGGGGAGAGGCAGAGAGAGAGGGAGAAGCAGACTCCCCGCTGAGCTAGCCAGATGTGGGGCTCGATCCCAGGACTTGGAGATCATGACCTGAGCTGAAGGCAGACACTTAACCATCTGAGCCACCCAGGCGACCCCTCTCATAGTGGTTTTGATTTGTATTTCTCTGATGTCAAGTGATGTGGAGCATTTTTTTTTTTAAACCCAGGCAAGTGAGGGGCTTTATTTTTTTTCCAAAGATTTTACCTATCCATTCATGGAAGAGAGAGAGAGAAAGAGAGAGAGGCAGAGGGAGAAGCAGGCTCCCAAGGAGCAGGGAGCCCGATGCGGGACTCGATCCCAGGACCCTGGGATCATGACCTTGAGCCGAAGGCAGACGCTTAACCATCTGAGCCACCAGGCTCCCGATGTGGAGCATTTTTTACTGTGTTTGTTGGCTATTTGTGTGTCTTCTTTGGAGAAATATCTGTTCATGTCTTCTGCCCATTTCTTGATTAGATTATTTCTTCTTTGGGGGTGTTGAGTTTGATTAAAATTTAAAACTACACAGTATAGGGATATAGGGAATCCTTATAGGATTTGGATACTGGCCTATCATCTGTTAAGACATTTGCAATATCTTCTCCCATTCTGTCAGTTGTCTTTTGGTTTTGTCAGTTGCTGGCTGTGCAAAAGTTTTTTATCTTGATGAAGTCCCAAAAGTTCATTTTTGACTTTGTATCTCTTGCCTTTGGAGACTTGTCTAGCAAAAAATTGCTATGGCCAAAGTCACAGAGGATGCTGTCTATCTTCTCCTCTAGGATTTTGATGGATTCCTGTCTCACATGTAAGTCTTTCATTCATTTTGAGTCTATTTTTGTGTCTGATGTAATAAAATGGTCCAGTTTCATTCTTCTACATGTAGCTGTCCAATTTTCCCAACACCATTTGTTGAAGCAACTCTCTTTTTTCCATTGGATATTATTTCCTGCTTTGTCAAAGATTAGTTGACCATTTGGTTGTGGGTCCATTTCTGGGTTCTCTATTCTGTTCCATTGATCTATGTGTCTGTTTTTATGCCAGTATTTTGTCCCTGTCTTGATGATTAAAGTTTTGTAATATAGCTTGAAGTCTGGCATTGTGATGCCACCAGATTTGGTTTTCTTTTTCAACATTCATTTGGCTATTTAGGGTCTTTTCTGATTTCATACAAATTTCCAGCTCTATGAAAAATGTGGATGGTATTTTGATAGGGATTGCAATGAATATGTAGATTTCTCTGGCTAGCAAAGACATTTTAACAATATTTATTCTTCCAATCCCTGAGCATTGAATGTTTTTCCATTTCTTTTTTAAAATTTTTTTATTGTTATGTTAATCACCATATATTACATCATTAGTTTTTGATGTAGTGTTCCATGATTCATTGTTTGTTCATAACACCCAGTGCTCCATGCAGAATGTGCCCTCTTTAATACCCATCACCAGGCTAACCCATCCCCCTACCCTCCTCCCCTCTAGAACCCTCAGTTTGTTTTTCAGAGTCCATCATCTCTCCTGGTTCATCTCCCCCTCTGACTTACTCCCCTTCATTCTTCCGCTCCTGCTATCTTCTTCTTTTTCTTTTTTCTTAAAATATGTTGCGTTATTTGTTTCAGAAGTACAGATCTGTGATTCAACAGTCTTGCACAATTCACAGTGCTCACCGTAGCACATACCCTCCCCAATGTCTATCACCCAGCCACCCCGTCCTTCCCACCCCCAACCACTCCAGTAACACTCAGTTTGTTTCCTGAGATTAAGAATTCCTCATATCAGTGAGGTCATAGGATACATGTCTTTCTCTGATTGACTTATTTCACTCAGCATAACACCCTCCAGTTCCATCCATGTCGTTGCAAATGGCAAGATCTCATTCCTTTTGATGGCTGTATAATATTCCATTGTGTATATATACCACATCTTCTTTATCCATTCATCTGTCAATGGACATCTTGGCTCTTTCCACAGTTTGGCTATTGTGGACATTGCTGCTATAAGAATGTTTTTCCATTTCTGTGAGTCTTCCCAAATTTCTTTCATAAATTTTCTATTGTTTTTAGAGTACAGATACTTTATCTCTTTGGTTAGGTTTATTCCTAAGTATCTTAGGAATTTTGGTGTAATTGTAAATGGGACTAATTCCTTAAATTCTCTTTCTTCTGTCTCATTGTTAGTGAGAAATGCAACTGATTTCTGTGCATTGATTTTATATCCTGCCACTTTGCTGATTTCTTGTATGAGATCTAGCAATTTTGGGGTGGAGTTTTTTGGGTTTTCCACATAGAGTATCATGTCATTTGCGGAGAGTGAGTTTGACTTCTTTGCAAATTTGGATGCCCTTTATATCTTTTTGTTGTCTGATTGCTGAGTCTAGGACATCTAGTACTAGGTTGAACAACAATGGTGAGAATGGACATACCTGTCATGTTCCTGACTTTAGGGGAAAAGCGCTCAGTTTTCCCCCACTGAGAATTATATTCACTGTGGGCTTTTTGTAGATGGCTTTTATGATATTGAGGTATGTTCCCTATATCCCTACACTGTGTAGTTTTAATCAAGAAAGGATGCTGTATTTTGTCAAATGGTTTTTCTGCATCTATTGAGAAGGTCATATGGTTCTTGTCCTTTCTTTTATTAATGTGATGTATCATGTTGGTTGATTTGGGAATATTGAATCAACCTTGCAGCCCTGGAATAAATCCCACTTAGTCAAAGTGAATAGTCCTTTTAATGTACTGTTGGATCCTACTGGCTAGTATCCTGGTGAGACTTTTTGCATCCATGTTCATCTGGGGTATTGGTCTGTGGTTTTCCTTTTTGGTGGGGTCTTTGGTTTTGGGATCAAGGTATTGTTGACCTCATAGAATGAGTTTGGATATTTTCCTTCCATTTCTATTTTTTTAAACAGCTTCAGGAGAATAGGTATTATTTCTTGTTTAAACATTTGGTAGAATTCCACTGGGAGACCATCCAGTCCTGGACTCTTGTTGGGACATTTTTTGATTATTGCTTCAATTTCTTTGCTGGTCATGGGTCTGTTCAGTTTTCTACTTCCTCCTCTTTCAGTTTTGGTATTGTATCCATTCATTTGAGGTTGAGAGAGAGAGAGCAAGAGAGCACAAGTGAGGGAAGAGGGAGAGGGAGAGGTAGGCTCCCCACTGGGCCGTGAGCCCCCAGGATCATGACTCAAGCCAAAGGCAGACACTCAAGTGACTAAGCCACCCAGGTGCCCAGTTTATATGTTTCTAGGAATGCATCCATTTCTTCCAGATTGCCTAATTTGTTTGCATATAGCTGCTCATACTATTCTCATACAATTGTTTGTATTTTTTCCATGTTGGTTGTGATCGCTCCTCTTTCATTTATGATTTTATTTATCTGGGTCCTTTCTCTTTTCTTTTTGAAAAGTCTGGTCAGGGGTTTATTGATCTTATTAATATTTTCAAAGAACCAATTCCTTGTTTTGTTGATCTGTTCTACTATTCTTTTTGTTTCTATTTCATTGACATCTGCTCTAATCTTTATTAAGTCTATTCTGTTGGATTTAGGCTTTATTTTCTGTTCCTTCTCCACCTCCTTTAGGTGTCAGTTTAGGTTTTGTATTTGAGACCTATTTCTTTCTTGAGAAAGGCTTGTATTGCTACATACTTTCCTCTTAGGAATGCCTTTGCTGCATCCCAAAGATTTTGAACAGTTGTGTTTTCATTTGCATTGGTTTCCATGAATTTTTTAATTCTTCTTTAATTTTCTGGTTCACCTATTCATTCTTTAGTAGGATGCCTTTTAACCTGCAAGTGTTTGAGTTCTTTCCAAATTTTCTCTTACGATTGAATTCAAATTTTAAAGCATTGTGGTCTGAAAATATGCTGGGAATGATCCCAATCTTTTGGTACAGGTTGAGACCTGATTTGTGACTTAGGATGTGATCTCTTCTGGAGAATGTTCCATGTGCACTTGAGAGGAATATGTATTCTGCTGCTTTAGGATGGAATACTCTGTATATTATCTGTGAAGTCCATCTGGTCCAGTGTGTCATTCAAAGCCCTTGTTTCCTTGTTGATCTTCTGCTTAGATGGTGTGTCCATTGCAATGAGTGGGGTGTTAAAGTCTTCTATTGTGTTATTATCAACGTGTTTCATTAATTTTGTTATTAATTGCTTTATATAATTGACTCTCCATGTCATGGAGGGGCATAAATATTTACAATTGTTAGATCTTGTTGGATAGACCCTTTAAATATGATATAGTGTCCTTCCTCATCCCTTAGTACAGTCTTTGGTTTAAAATCTAATTTGCCTGATATAGGGATTTCTACCCTAGCTTTCTTTTGATGTTCATTAGCATGATAAATGTTTCTCTATCTCATCACATTCAATTTAGAATTGTTTTGGGGTCTAAATTGAGTCTCTTGTAGACAGCATGTCAATGGGGCTTACTTTTTTCAATCCAATCTGATATACTGTGTCTTTTGATTGGAACATTTAGCCCATTTACATTCAGAGTAATTATTGAAGGATATGAATTTAGTGCCATTGTATTACCTGTAATGTCACTGTTTCTATATTTTGTCTCTGTTCCTTCTTGTTCTTTGTTACTTTGGGGCTCTCTCTTAGCTTACAGAATCCCCTTTAATATTTCTTGCAGGGCTGGTTTAGTGATCACAGATTCTTTAAGTTTCTGTTTGTCCTGGAAGCTCTTTATTTCTCTTATTCTGAATGACATCCTAGCTGTATAAAGTATTCTTGGCTGCATTTTTCTCTCATTTGGCACCCCGAATGTATTACACCAGTCCCTCCTGGCTTGCCAGATCTCTACGGATAGGTTTGCTGCCAGTCTTATGTTTCTACCCCTGTAGGTTGAGGACCTCTTGTCCCAAGCTGCTTTCAGGATTTTCTCTTTGTCTCTGAAATTTTCAAGCTTCACTCTTATATGTCAAGGTGTTGACCCATTTTTATTGATTTAGAGGGAAATTCTCAGTGCCTACTGGTTCTGAATGTCTGTGTCCTTTGCCAGATTAAGGACGTTTTCAGCTATGTTTTGCTCAAAAATCCCTTCTGTCTCCCCCCTCTCTCTTTCCTCTTCCTCTGGGACCCCAATTATCCTAATATGTTTTTGCTTTAGGGTATCACTGATATCTCAAATTCTCCCTTGTGATTTGGTAGTTATTTATCTCTCTTTTTCTGTTTATTCTCCATCATTTTGTCTTCTATATGACTGACTCTCTCTTCTGCTTTGTTTATCCTAGTATATTGAGCCTCCATTTTTTATTGCATCTCAGTAATAGCCTTTTTGATTTCTACCTGATTAGCTTTTAGTTCTTTTATTTCTCCAGTAAGGGAGTCTCTAGTGTCTTCTATGCTTTTTCCAAGCACAGCTAATATCTTTCTAATTTTTGTTTTGAATTCTAGTTCTGACATCTAATTTATATCATATTAATTAAATCTTTGGCAGTGAGTACTACCTCTTTTTCTTTCTTTTGGGGTTAGTTCTTCTGTCTTATCCTTATGTCCAGCAAAGAATAGTTGAAAGAGAGAGAAAATACAAAAATAGCAACAAGGACACCAGAAAAATATACAAGTGGAACAAAAAATTGAGAGAGAGAGAGAGAGAGTGAGAGAGAACAAAATCAAACAGAAGGTGAACAGAACAGAACAATAAACCAGATCCTGGGTGTATTTTGGTTTGTTTGTTGGAAGAAACTAGATTCCAAAATTGGAAAACAAAACAAAACAAAACAAAAAAACATATATATACAGAAATAAAATTAAATAAAATGAAAGGAAGTCAAATATATATATATATTTATAAAATGTAAGTGTAAAAATGAAAATTAAAAAAAAAGGCTTAAGGAGAGAATTGATAAAACAAGAAAATAGATATAAAGGAAAAAAATTAGAACTTAAAGACTAAAGAATCATAAGAAAAAACCATGAATGCTATATACTATTTTCCCCAAGAGCTAGAATTTTGCACTTCTGTATAATTGGTAATCTTGGTATTAGCCGGAAGTTCCTATTGGTCTTTTGTGGGAAGGGCCTGTTGGCTGATTCTCAGGTGCCCTTGCCAAGTGGCTGGGCTGGTGTAAACAGCTCTGGATTGCTCTATGGGCCTTTGTTTCCTGAAGGTTTTCAGCAGGGATTCAGGGAGTGAAAATGGTGGTGCCTCAGTCTCTGGCCGTGGAGCTGAAAGTCTTTCACTCTTTAGTGCACCCTCAAAAAAAAGCAGTCAATCTCTTTTTCCCTTGTTTCCATCTGAATTTTGTGTTCACCCAGCCTGTGACAGAGTGTTTTTATCTCAGGCATGTGACCCTGTTTTGAATCTCCAAATTTTATGATCTCCTGTAGTGCACACCCACACAGTACCTTCCTGGGGAGGATTGCGGGGGGTCTCACCAGGGTTCTGCCTCTTGCTGAGTCCCTGCTCAGAGAGCAGTCCTCCAATTGGACAGCAGATCACAGTTTATGGCAGCACTCTGCAGAAAGCCAGTGCCTGGACTCACTATTTTCACTGGGCTTCCCTGCTCCAATGCTTGGGAACTCTGTTGCACTCAGGCACCCCCATTCTGTTTGTGACCCCAGGGATCCTGAGATCTTGCTGTTCCACCTGGGATTCCACCCCACTTTGTGAGCACCTTTCAAGCAGACTTCTAAAAGATCTCATTTTGCGCTCTGCTGCTTATAACATTTTCTGGTACCTGGCTTACAGCGGCTCTCTCCCCCATGGTTTATCTTCTGATATATCACTTGACTTCACATCTCTGTACCTCCTACTTTGCACAAAGTCATTGTTTTTCTATTTGTAGAATTGCAGTAATTCTTTTCTCAGATCTCCGGTTGATTTTGCAGATGTTCAGAATGATTTGATAACTATCTAGCTGAACTATCTAGATGAAATTAGGGTCCCCTACTCCTCCACCATCTTAACCACATGGTAACATGTCTGATATGTGTCATCTCTGGGTGAAAACAGTGAATCCAGGCATTGGTTTTCTGCTGAGTGTTGCCATAAACTGTGATCTGCTGCACAGTCGGAGGACCACTCTCAGATGTGCAAGGGGAACAACACCTTGCCATCCAGTGGATGGGGAAACCCCTGGCTAAAACGGGTACAATTAGCATAGTATGATAGGAAGCAGAAGAGGACAGGAGTTGATGAGCAAAGAGAGAGTTCACGGGCATCAAGAAAAAGACTTTTTACATTAATACCACTTCTCTGGGGTTTAATTCTTGAGTTTCAGAATTAATCTCTGTGCTAACACTCAGGCACTTAGTGCAGAATACTGGATATTGTAAATTCTCTTTTCTTGCAGTTCTTACTCCATCCTCTTTGACCTCCCATTATATTAAGTCCTTTATGTTGATAATCTATGGTTTTAAGCCTACTGGCAGGACACTCCATGTAGTACATTCCTGCTAAGTAATTTAATTGAGATCAGTTTAGCCTGAGATGATTAGATTACTTAGATTAGCATATTTATGTAACCAGCTTTGGCAGTTTGAAACATGAAAACAAAAAGAATGGCTCTGGAAAAAAAGAAACAAGAACCACCACCACCCTATGCCTGTCCCCACTCCCCAAATGTTATAATTCTTTTCTATAATTTACAGATATCCTTTCAATTTCATATTTTGTTATTAGAAGTTTTCAATTTTTCAGTTTATAGTGTTTTAGATTATAGCTATAATTAGTATACTTTAAGCTGTGGGTGGTGATGCAATAGAGGAATAAAATAATGTTTTAAAAATCAAGTTTTAATAGCAACAGCAGTTCACACAATTAAGCTAGCAATTCAGTGAGCTGCATCTTTTACAAATTCCAAGCTTTGACACATCATGGGGTGACTTTATGGCCTACTGTTTTCACATCGTTGTTGATATCTTGAATTAGTCAAGCATCTGTTACCCCAGTGAAATCAGATATCTATTTCAATATATTTGTTTTCAGCATTGTATTTGTGGTCTAACTGCATTTATATGTTTACATAAATGAAAAACAATTTTCTAATATGTGTCCATAATTATTTTTTCTCATGTGTGTATTTTAATGAAAGGTAGTTATGAGGGATGGTTTTTCAAACTGATCTATCTACAGACATATTGTCTCAATGTTTCCACTAACTTCCTTTCTCTTTTTTGCTGTAAGAAAACCATACAAGTCAAAAAAGGACTTATCTGAAACCTAACTGAGTAAATTGGTTGAGTAGTCGTCAATTGATGCTTTCATAGCCTCATTAGCCATTGTCTGGGTTCTACATCTTTTTTTTTTTTTTGCAACATAACACATGGACAAAAAGGGAGGAGTTAGCCTAAGGAATCTAGATGAACATTAGTTGGAATATTTCTAAAATGCTTTAATGAGATCAAGGATATTAGGGATATTAGGCATATTAAGAAAAACAAACATAAAAAGCACCAAACTGCATTTAATCAATCTGTTAATGAAATGACTTTAGTCAATATATTTTTTACTAAATTGTGTTTTTTTTTACATAGCATAGAATGAGACATATAAATAATTGCAACTAAAGTAAACATATTTCCTAAATTCTGAGCATTAGGAAAAAAAGGTTTTGAAATGTATTACTTTTTATATGAAGCTAAACAGCTCTTTGTTGATAGCTTAAAATTTTCAATATAAAATATGACAGACAAGTGACTGGTATGAAAAGGCAGTAAATATCCTTATTTAAATTTTGTTCATATGTCATGATTGTCTAATATTGATTATCATTTAATTATAAATCTTTTCTTGTTGTTGATACTTTTTTAAGTGATGAGGAGAAAAGACAAACCTAAGGGTCATTACATACAGCCATGAGAGATTTGGAGTTCGGAAATTCTTCTTTTTTTTTAAGTTTTACTTATTTATTTGTCAGAGAGAGAGAGAGAGAGTGCACAGAGGGGAGCTTCAGGCAGAGGCAGAGGGAGAAGCAGGCTCCCCACTAAGCAAGGAGCTCAATTCAGGGCTCCATCCCAGGATGCTTGGATCATGACCTGAGTGAAGGCAGACAACTAACTGAGCCAAATTATTCTTTCTCCAGAAAAATAAACATAAAAGTTACATTGGGAAAGTATTGATTGCATGCATACAATGGCTAAAATAAAAGTAAACAGTCATTGTTTGAAACTGTCAACAGAAAGTTATCAACATGTTTCAATCAATCAAAAATGGCTATTTAAAATGGCTTAAAGGGGCACGTAGGTCGCTCAGTCATTAATTGTCTGCCTTCGGCTTAGGTCATGGTCCCAGGGGTCCTGGGACTGATCCCCATATTGGGCTCCCTGCTCAGTGGGAAGCCTGCTTTTCCCTCTCCCACTCCCCCTGCTTGTGTTCCCTCTCTCACTGTGTCTCTGTAAATAAATAAATAAAATCTTTAAAAAAAATAAAATGGCTTAAAAACAAAGGGTGATGTTTGCTATATTTAACAAGACCACAGAAGATTCTAAAAATGTCTAATTCTTCCTAGTTTATTGTCTGTGGATCTAGAAAAATCAATTATTTTATATTTGTCTTCAAGTATTTACTAAAGGGCTAGGAGGACTGCAAGAACTGGGAAAAGAGCTGTCAGACTGTTTTATAAACAGTTTTCATTTATGTTACTTATGTTATTTTAAATAGTCTTTATAAAACCTGGTTAGGAAGGTATTATTATTCATAGGTGAAGGAACTCAGGCTTGCTTATAAGCACATAGTCAAATACAGATTCTGCACCTGGAATCTGTGTGTGCACTTATTGGGAGAGTTCTCAGAAAGGAGACTGAATGCAAGAAACAAATGAAAGCAAATGGGTGGAGGTTGTTAAGGAGGCTTTTTCTTTCCTTTCAAACTGGGGTGTAGCTAAGACAAGGGAGTGGGAGGAATGGATTGAAAAATACTCATGGTGTTTAGGATTCAAAATAAATTGGCAGCTCCTTGAGGAAGTAAAAAGGAGGATAATGTTGGGAGAATGAAGAGGCTGCTGCTGAGGACCTTGGGGATTCATTAAATGTGGTTTCATTAGTCACGCACGGCACACTCACTGTGTCTTATGGGCTTTGGAGGAGGAGTTCAATAATCTTTCCAGTAGTTTCATTTCTTTCAGGATTTCTGTGTCAATTACTTAGATGGTGTTTGGTTTTTGCATAAGACACATAGAAAAGCCCAAGGACTTGTTTTGTGGGAAACACATGAACAGGACAAATGTTAGATAAATGCAGTTCACATTTATATTTCCTTTATTTAGGCTTACCACCTAAATTTAGTCTGGTACAACCTTTCAAGGAGACAGTTTAATAATATATGTCAACTTTTTTAAAATATCCATTTATTTCCTTAGTAATTCTAAGATGTGATGCAAAATAAATAATTTCACAAGTGCACAAATATATATAGGAATATAACTGCCATATTCATGTTACCAAACATTAAAAGTAACTGAGATATCCAAGAATAAATAGTAGGTTGGTTAAATAGATTATTGTATATATCTACAAGATGAGTTACTATAGAATCATTGATAATTGAGGAATGTATTTTTGGCAAAATATTGCTGAGGTTTCAAACATTATGTTCTGGTTTTCGATTACCTTATAATGGATATATACTTTGAGAGGTATAAAGCTTCAAATATAGGTACCAAAATCTAACAGAAGATTCTCTGGTGATAGAATCATGATTATTTTAAGACTTCTTTTTCCTTGAATTGTCTAAGTTTTCTTTAGTGCATATTGATCACATTTATAAGTTTTAAAAAGGGTAAGAAGTAAAAATATGAACAAACTTACCCACTGTGAATTGTATTTGACATATAAAACCCAATATTAGATATTTATAAGAAGCTATGGTTTGCAATCCGTTAGTCAAAATGGCATTTGCAGAATCCAGTGATTCTATATCCTAAAATACTTTCTTATTTCAAGGCCATTATAACATTTTTGTATTATAATCTTTTTGGTTTATATATTTACATTGAGTTTATATCACCCATTTAAGTCTTGTTTAAGATCAGCAAAAATATTTGAGAACTTTTGATTATTATTATTATTGATGTTGACAGTATTACTGAAAAAAAATTTCCATTATTCTAACATGATTATCAGCAAACTGTAACTGACAGAATGATTTTTTTCACTCAGACCTTGATTGTTTAGTGAAATGAATACACACATTTCAACCTATTATAGGTAAATAGTTCCAGAAATTCTAGTGAAGACAGCAACACTGGTAAGAAAAATCATAAAAGGAAGCTTTAATTCAGTGACTTTAAAGTATTCTAAGATATATGATATTTGAATATCAGCCCTCCTCTTGTGAGCTGATCCATGACAGAACAAGTGATGAACTAGCTTGATGTGCCTAGCCCTTGTGAGATGGTATTTGATTCACCATTCTTTGGCTTGCTCAGCACCTGAATTAGCACAGAGATTCTCATTTTGTGTTTATCTGCTTTGCTGATAATATGGCTGTCTTTTTTGATACCTCCTTTGTTACTACATATGTGTTCTAGTTTATATGTCTCATACTGAGTTTCTAACAATATTCCACAAAATTATGTGATTTACCTTGATCTATTTTATAAATATTATGGCATTTAAAATTAACTGAAATTGGACTAAGTAAATTTCTCTTCTCTATCAAATAAGTTAATGATACAGCATTTAAGTCTCTTCTTTGGTGATGCTTCACCAATTTGCTTTGAGTTACAAGCATAAAAGAAAAAAAAAGCACATGCAGAAAAATTGGGATAAAGAATGGTGTTTTGGACTTGAATGTGTAACTTAAAGTAAAAAAAAAAAATCAGTTAATTCCTATTGATTCCTTGGTGTTTCCTACATACTGACTGCAACTATTTGAGCCAAGAATGATTTTGCCCTGAGATGAAATAATGCCTCTTACTGACATAACGTGGTGGTAAAACATTTCCAGTTCTAAGAGAAAGAGCTAATAAAGCATGGTGAAAAGGAATTCATGGAATGTGAAGTTATACAAATGTACTTATGATTCCTATATCAGTTATTTCTAGGCTTGTTTCTTGGACCAGGCTACTTACTCCCTCTACCTTTTGTCTTCTTATCTATTAAATGCAGAAAATGTGTCACCTACATTGGGGAATTTAAGCAAGCTATTTCATGTAAGGACACAAGTATAATGCCTGGTATTTAGTCACTTCTTTTCTCTCTAAATGTTTAAAATGCTACGGGTGAACATGCTTGTTGGGAATGAATCTTCCAGACATTGCCAGTATCGTATTTTGTTGTATTTAGTAAGGAATGTACAATCTTTTACTAGTCTGAGATTATATTAAATTTGGAAACTTAGATCTTCCCATCAACAGTGCTCCTGGTTACTTCTATTTTTGTATTTTATTTCTTTTGCTTTCATGAGACCCTGTCCTTCCTCATCCTGTGATCAGGTGCAAGTCTCTTTTTTCTCTTTACAAGGCTGATTTTGCTTATCTGCATTATGAGACTAATAGTATGCAATTTACAGGGAAATTATGAGACCGAAATGATATAATTTATGTGTGCAGCTTTAAAAAATATAAAGTATTATGCAATTATACTGCTATGGTGTTGCTATTATTATATTTAATGCTTAAATCTTCTAAAGAGACTAAGACTAATCAGAATTGGAAATGTTAGCATATGTCAAATCATACAATTTACATAGTGAAGCCTAAAAGAAAGAAGGAAATTGAACTGCCAAAATGGTATGTTTGAACTATTGAGCAAAGCAACTTAGTATAGCCCTACTAATCACATAATTTAAAGACATAGTGCAAAGGGCCAGTGGACACAAGCAATGAAGTCCTGGTTCCTGCTCATAGTGGTTCTTGATAACTAATTATGCTCAATCTTTCCAATTCCAAATTCCAATTTCTTATACTGATAGCTTAAACTTGCCCATGATGGAGCACTTCACTAAGGAAATGATGACACTACAAATTAGGAGTTGTTTTGTTGTAAGACCCAATTATTAAATATTTTTCAACATGCCACTGAGCACAAGCCCTATCTATGCTGATGGAAAATTTGGTATTTGAGGGTTGATAAAATCCACTGGATGAATATACTTGTACACCTTAAGTTCATTTGAGAAGGTAACCTTTTCTTTAACTTGAAGATGTGCTATTCTTGACAAGATGAGTTTCTTTTATATCATATCATGAAATAGAGGACAGAATGATGGTATATAGTTGCTTAAAGATTTCTTGCTTTCAAACTGCAGTCATTAAGATTTCTGAGATATCTAATTGTCACGTAAAAGCTTTATGGAGTAACTCTTCCAACAGTAGTTGGTATTTAGTACTTATACTGTATTTGACACCAAAGAATTTTCTTTTTACTTTATGTTTGTGTATCTAGCATATTTTTCAGACACTGAGGTATAATTTAAAATGCCTGTTACATCAATGACAATACAATTTGTTTCTAATTCATCAGGCCTTGTAAATTTTTATGTTTGAATTTATGATTGGAAGATGCTTTCTTTGAAAGAATTATAAGGGCTAGATTTTGCATTATTTATTTTCTTTATATTCTGTTACACCACCATTATCTAACTTCATCTTATCATTAAAATACTTCTTAAGAACACTGACAGCACTTGATATAATAGGAATTCTTTCACAACCAAGATAGCAATCAGGACTGAAATTATTCCAACTTATATGGAAATTATTTTGAATCAGTTATGCATACTTAATAATGGCATAATAATATCACTTTAATTGATAGGAGAGATCACAAAGTTCATTCCTATTTGTTGAATCCTATTCTCCTAGTACTGAAGTTACTACCTAGTTCTAAGTTAGACACCTTCAAAATATAAGTTTCAGGTTTGTAACTAGCAATTCAATAACAAAAGCAGTTGTTAGGTACATTAATGGAGTGACTATAAAAACAATGTTCAGTCAAAAAATATACACTGAGTAACCATATATGCATAGTTCTGTGCTGATACCCTTTATTTGAGATTCCATGGTATATGCTTTATAAATACTTGAGGAAGGATGCAAAAAAGGAAGGGTCTTGAAGAAACACACAAAAATGTGACACTCAGGACTTTCCTATAAAAAGAACAAAATTCCAGTTAAGGAGGTGTATTAGTCAGTGTTCTCCAGAGAAAGAGAACCAATATGATGTGTGAGAGATTTATTTTAAGGATTGTGGAGACTAGTAAATCTAATATTGGCAGGGTAGGCTGGAGACCCAGGGAAGAGTTGCAGTTCCAGTCTGAAGGTCATATGCTAGAAGAATTTCTTCTTCTAGTAAGGTCAGTCATTTTTCTATTAAGGCCTTCAACTGATTTGATGAACCCCATCCACATGGAGGACCGGATATTCGTTATTCAGTGTCTACTGATTCAAATGTTAATATCATCTAAAAATACCTTAACAGATATATCTAGAATGTTTGATCAATATCTTGGTACTGTGGCCTAGCCAAGTTGGCACATAAAATTAACCATTATAGGAGGCAAAACCTTAATAAATATACAGAAAGTTAAAGAAAAGAACAATTTGGTTAATTGAAGAAAATTGTGGATTAAAAATATATGCTAAATGGCACTGATAGAAAAGAAATAGCACTCAGAATTAAATGTTTAGGAAATGTTATATAAAGATGTGTACAGATGGCCTTCTAATATAAAAACTAAGGATATCTCATGTGGGATAGAGTGTTAATAATGTTAAGGGTATAAAAATATTTTGAAACTGTTCCCTTGATGAGTTACCTAATTTGACCCCAAAGGGTATCATCTGATTGATCTGAAGAGTCTGGGGTAAGTTTCAGAAAAGATCTATCAGCTTTGAAAGATATGATCTACTTAAGGTTAAACACAGCCATGGTCTAAAAGGAAAGATCAGATACATTATCTTATTAACATTAACTTTTGCAAAATAGATTGGATGCTCACTATTTAATTTAACAGATGAGAACTGATTTCATGATAGATCTTCCTCTACTACCAGTATAAGCAGTTAACATCAATTTTATTAACAGCAAAAAAGACTCCATTAACTCATTTTTAAATTGGGAATATTTGCCTCATGGCTATTATAAAGATAAATTTTAAAGTATTTGCTAATTTTTTTCATTAAAAATATTGACTGTGTATTATGCTTGAGGCATTGTGCTAGAAATACGGGAACATGAGAGAGACAAGATCATATATTCATGAATTAGTTAAGTCATTCATTCTTTTTTTATTAAAAATATTATACACACTGTAATGTAAGAGTGCCTATAATAGACAATTAAAAGAAGGTAGTTATTATTCATACAAATTCTATTAATTTCTTTTCCTCACTGCATACACAGACATACACAATATATATACATACAAGTGCAATATGTGATACTTCTCTCATTGACCTCCTTTGGTTGTCAGAGTTTCAAAGTTACTCTTCAAAGTACAAAAATATCTTCAAGCTAAATAGCCCTACTGCAGAATCAAACCTCATGAAAAAACACAAAGCCTGACATTGATTTAATACCCAATTTGCCTTTGGGTGTGTGAATTACACTGGAGTGTGTTTTAGAAATCAGGTAGCACGTTTATGATTCAGAAGCTTTGGAAGGAGGTTGTCCCAGACGAGAAAATGGGATTCAAATAATGCAAAATGCAAGAAGGACTGTGTAGAGAACATGTCCTAAAGACTTCTCTTATTCAGACAGGTTGTATTCCCTTGGAACACAGCCTGTGGGAAACTTCAACCCATAGCACTTTGCGAAAAACATGCTGCTCCTCTTCAGGTATAGTTTTAATTGCTCCCCTATGGTTTGGCTGCACAAGAGATACAGTGTTCTGAAGAAAATGTTCACCTTAAGCATTTGTTGATAAACTTGGGTTTTCCCTTGACATTTATTGTGGGATTCCTGTGGATATAATATAATCAGGTGAAAATTTAATTCACATGCTGCTGGCATTTTCCAAGCCTACTTCTATAAGGAATAGGACTACCAATTGCATTACATACAATGTGTAGCTGAGAAAGTAATGCCCTGACTAGTTGCTTATACATAAATACACCAGTGTCCTTCCAACTTAAAATTTCTCTTTTTGCATATATTTCTAATGTGAATGACTGTTACTGAGGACTTTAGAGCATGATCTACCTGCAGCTACTTACCTATATGAGTTTAAATCACACTCTGGGACTTGGTCTCTTGTAAAGTTGTCACCCATTTGGGTTGTCTCATTCACTTCAGAGTAGTGATGATAATTTTGCTATGAAAAAATGGATGTGATGATAATGTTCTTTACCAGGTATGATCTCTCAGGAGCATTTTTTATGCATGCATAATAGCATAGAGATTAATAGCACTAGCTTTGAATCATAGGGGTATAGCTTTAAATCTTGGCTCTAACCCTCAGTAGTTCTGAAATTTCTGCGAAGTTATTTAACATCTCTGAATAATTATCCCAAGGTTGCTGTATTAATTGTATGTGGGAAGAATTTAGAACTGTGCCTGGCACAAAATATTTGCTCACAAAATAGTACATATTAATTTATTAGTTTTGGGATATTTTGGAGGGTTGGGGGAGAACCCCAACCTGGGTTTGCCAGTGACAATGTATAAAGACACTACTTAAAATAAGAATACAAAGGATTTGTTTCAGGAAGACTTTGCTGAGAGTTAAATGTAAAAAGCCTAAGATTTGGATCAAAATTGTATATTTCTTATAGGCAAAGCATACCATTTTGAGGATATCAGGTGATGCTAAGTGAAAAATCCTTTCATCCTTGGTTTACTTTGGGTAATTATAGTGAGGATATAAATTGTTTAGGAAATTGATATTTCCTTTGCCTCAAAGTGCTTTATTTAATAGAATAATATCTATATTACTGATGATATTTGTATAACTTTGTAAACTGGATCTAACAACAACATAGAGATAAAGAAATAGAGAACTTGAACAATACTATAATCCAACAAGTCTTAACAGACAACTATGGAATATTCCACCTAAAACAAGAGAATACCCATTCTTCTCAAATCCAAATAAAACATTATCCAGTGTAGACCACATGTTAGGCTATTAGACAAGCCCAAATCCATTTAAAATAATTAAATTCATACAAAGTATGTATCCCAAAACAATGAAATGAAATTACAAATCAAGAAGAGAAGGAAATGCACAAATCTATGGAAACTAAACAACATATTCCTAAATTACCAGTTAATCAAATAAGAAATCAGAAAGGAAAATATATTGGGAAATCAGAAAATACATTGAAATGGATGAAAACAAACAAACAAAAAGAACAACATGGCAAAACTAATGGAATATGACTAAATCAGTATGTAGAGTGAAATTTATAGCAGCAAAAAAACCCCTTGAATTAGTGATATAACCAATCACCTTAATATGCTAGGGAAAAAAAAAAGAATAAAAGAACTCAACCCAAAGCAAACAGAAGAAGGTAGATTAACAAAAATAGAGAATAGAAAAACAAGAGAAAATATCAACAAAAGCAAGACTTTTCTTTGAAAGGATCAACAAAATTGACAAAACTGTAGCCACAATGAACAAGAAAAAGAGAGAAGACTCAAATTACTAATTTCCAGGAATGAAGAGGGGTTATCAATACTGACCTTATAGAAATAAAAACAATTATAAGGGAGTCTAACAGTCACATGCCAACAAATTGGATAACCTAGATGAGAAGAACAAACTTCTAGGACACAGGAAATCAAAACTGACAATGGAAAAACTAGAAAATATGAAAAGAGCTATAACAAGTAGAGGGACTGAATTAGTAATAATTTCCCCAAACGTTTAAAAAAGAATTGATAACAATTCTTCACAAATGCTTCCAAAAATTGTAAATAGTGGGAATTATTCATAACTCATTCTATGAGGCCAGTATACTCTTATACCAAAATCAGAAAAAAAAGATATTACTGGAGAGAGAGAAAAAGAAAAGTTCAGGCCAATATCCCTTAAATATAAATGCACACACAAACACCCCTCAAAAACAAGCAAACCAAATTGATCAATGTATAAAACGGATCATACATTGTGACCAAGTGGCCCTTATTCCAGGAACCAAAATTAGTTTAATATATAAAAATCAATCAATATGATATACCATGTAATAGAATAAAACATTACATAATCATTTCAATGGATAAAGAAAAAGTTCCAACACTCTTTAGTGATAAAAATTCTCAATGGAAATCAAGGAAAGGTCTATTTTGCAGTAAAGAGCATGCACAAAAATGCCACAGTTTGAGTGGCAAAAGATGAAAACATCCCTCCTAAGGTGAGAAACAAGACAAAGACATGTTCTACCTCTTCTATTTAACATTGTGCAGGAGGTTCTAGCCAGGCCAATTGGGCAAGGAAAAGAAATAAAGGCATTCAGATGGGAAAGAAAGATGAACAACTACCTCTATTTACAGATGACAAAATCTTATATATAGAAAACCCTAAGGAATCTGCTAAGAAAACTACTACAGCTAATGAATGGGTGCAGCAAGGTTGCAGAATACAATTTTGATACACACAAAACAATAGTTGCACTTGTATATACTAACAATGAACAATCCAAAAATGAAATTAAGAAAAATTCCATTTAAAATAGAATAAAAAAAGATGAAAATACTTAATAAATTTAAGAAAGCTGCACCACATCTTTATACTGAAAACTGCAAAATATTATTGGAAGAAATTTTTAAAAGATCTACATAAATGGAAAGACATCCTATGCTCAAGGATTGGAAGATTTAATATTGTTAAGATGTTAATCTCCTCAAATTAAACTATAGATTCAATAAAATTTTATCAAAACCACAGATGTCTTTGTGTGTGTGTGTGTGTGTGTGTGTGTGTGTGTGTGTGTGGAAATTGATCCCAAAATGTGTATAAGAATTAAAGGGAACAAGAATAGTCAGGATAATCTGAAAAAAGAAGAATTAATTTAGAAGACTCATACTTTTCAATCTCAAAGCTCACTACAAAGCTTCAGTGATCAAAGCAGTGTAGTATTAGCATAAGAATAAAACATATATCAATAAAATAGAATTGAGGATCTCCAAATGTAAGGCTGTAGCCTTACATTTATGGACAGTTGATTTTTGTATTGCCTTTTAAACAAATGGTACTGTAAGAATTGGATATTTACATGCAAAAAGAAATGAAGCTGGACTCCCTAATATATACCATATAAAAAGATTAACTGAAAACATAACAGAGACCAAATGTAAGAGCTAAAACTATAAAAATCTTAGAAGAAAAATAGGCATAAATTTCTGTGACCTTCAGTTAGTGGTTTCCCAGATATAACACCAAAATTATAAGCTACATAGAAAAAATAAATTGAACTTCATCAAAAGTAACCAATGTTACATTGCAAAAGACATGGTCAGAAAAGTGAAAAGAGTCCATAGAGTGGAATAAATGATTTTCAAGTCATATATTTAATAAGGGACTATATTCAAGAATATATGAAGAACTTGTAACTCAACAATAAGGACACAGATAACACAATTTTTAAAGTGGACAGATATTTGAATACGTTTCCAAAGAAGATATAAAAATGACCAATAAGCACATGAAAAAATGCTCAATAGCATTATTAACTAGTGAAATGCATATTAAAACCATAATCAAATCTCACTTTACACACACTAGGATGACTATAATAAAAAAAAGGATGATAAAGAGTGTTTATGAGGAGGTGAAGGAATCAGAAACCTCATATGCTGCTGGTGGGAAAATAAATGGTATAGCCACTTGGTAAAACAGTCTGGCATCTCCTCAAAATAGTAAACATAATTCACGTACGAAGCAGCAATTTCACTTCTGAGAATATACTCAAGATATTAAAAGCATATGTTTACCCAAAAACTTTTTCATAAATGCTTATAGCAGCATTATTCATAATAGACAAAAAGTGTAACTGGTTCAAATATCCACAACTGAAGAATGGATAAATAAAATATGGTAAATCCAAACAATGGAAATTATTCTGCAAGTAAAAACAAAGAAAAAATGAAATATTGATCCATACTCCAACACGAATGAACATGGAAACATTATACTATGTGAAAGAAGCCAGTCACAAAAGATCACACATTATATGACTCATTTATATCAAATATTGAAATTAGCCAAATCTGTAGACAGAAAGTAGATTAGTAGTGGCATAGGGCTTGAGGGGCACAGGTTTGGGGAATAATAAGAGTAATTGTTGGTTCCTGTTCAGGATGGTAATATAGGAAAATCCCAAATTCACCTCTTCCCATGGATACACCATATGTACAGTTACATATGAAACAATTTTCTTAAAAAAAAAGCCCCCAAACTAGCTGAGCAATTATGCATTAGACGAATGAGAACAAATTTACATAGAAGCAGTTATGAAAGCCTGAGACAGTCTCACCATAAACCACATACTTAGCATGGCAATCCATACTTAGGAGGGAACTCAAAATCCTCAGCTTTTCTCAGAGGAGTAAAGGGTTTGAACTCACATCAAGCACACCAACATTTAAGATGTGAGGGATGAGCCCCCAAAACATTTAGCTTTGAAAGTCAACAGAGTTTGTATCCACAAGATCTACAAGGCTACAGTAAACTAAGAAACAGTTCTTAAAGGGCTTACATACATAGACTCACCCAACCCAGGGTCCAGTGTAGAGGCAGCCAACTGAAAGACACCCAGATTTTCTGTGGAAGAGGCTTCTTTGCTTATCTTAAAGCATCAGCCTGAGGGATAGACACCTAATTTAGTATACATTTGGGTCCTAATGAAATACTCTCTAGGGATGGAGAATAATGGGTACCAACTTTGTGTTCTCCCTCTGCCTTGCACCAGTTAGCTAGTATCTCTCTGAAAGGAGTTTTTACCTTCATCTGGTGCCCTGAATTTTGTGACAAGCCACCCAGGGGACAAACCTAGATTGTCTGGCTCTGGTGCCCAGTGGGGCTTCTACTCATAAGTCCCACAGGACTATAACCAACAGAGAAAGAGTTTCTAATGAACTACCACCCCAGGGTACAGCAAAAGGCAACAGATTGGGGAGCTCAGTGTTTCTATGAAAGAGGCCTATTAGCAGGCTTCTAATTAAGCACACATCTAAAAGCTGACTATAATCCTCTCAAGAGATGTTGGAAGACAGGTGTTATTTTTGCACTCTCCCTTTACCATGCTCTGGTGCTCCAGTTTTACACATGCCTGGTGCCCCAGTTTTATGACTGCTACCCAGAGAATGCCTTTTTATTGTCTGGTTCTGGTGACCAGTTGAGCTCATGTTTCTGAGTCACATTGGACTGTGACAGAGAAACACTTGTTGGCCAGCTATCACCCCTAGGGTAGAGTGCCAAGAGCAAACTAAAACACATTGCCAGTTTTTCAGTGAAAGAAGCCTATTCTGGAGCTTTTGCATGAGGGTTAGGCTTCTGGTTTGGAACACAGGCATCTGGGTACCTATGGAGGTCCTCTCTGTGAATGGAGGCTGGTAGACAACAACTATGTGCTTTCCCTCTGCCTCATTTCAGGTTGCTTATATCTCCTAGAAAGCCAGTATCTCCCCAAAAAAGAACTTTTATCTTCAACTGGATCCCCTTTGTTGTAACTGATGCTGATGGGACAATACTAGATGACTTGACTCAGGTGAATAGTGGGGAATACACTTGTGGCCCTATAGGACTGTATATATTTGCATACTTTAAAAGATGCTGCCTGCAGATCTGGCTTCCTGAATCTAGGTGCCGGCTGAAATCCTTCCATTTGGGACAAAAGTCTTGGCATAACCTCAACTACTAGGAGCCACTGAAAATAAAATAGACTGCTTGGATAATCACAAAGGTTTGACAGACAACAAAGAACTAGGGCAGGGTTAAACAATAAGGTTTATCTCCTGCATGAGGCTACTCCTTCAAGATTGGGAGAGGTGATGGTTTTATGTAACACATAGAAACCAACACAAGAATCAAGGAAACAGAGGAATATGATCCAAATGAAAGAATAAGACAAAACCTTTGAAAAAGACCTTAACAAAATGGAGATAAATGATTTAACAAAGTGGAGATAAATGAAAAGACCTTAACAAAATGGAGATAAAATTCAAAATAACAGTCATAAAGATAGTCACCAAACTCAGGAGAATAATAGATGCACATAGTGAAAAATTCAACAAAGACCTAAAAAATATAAGAAAGTACCAAATAGAAGTCATAGAGCTGAAGAATACAATAAGTGAACTGAGAAATACACAAGAGGGTTTCAACAGCATATTAGAAGAAGCAGATGAAAGGACAGGTGGACTCAAAGACGAAGCAGTGAAACTCACTCAATCAGTGTGGGAAAAAAAATGAAAATAGCTTAAAGAACTCATGGACAACATTAAGCAGAGCAGCATTCACATTACAGGGGTCCCAGAAGGAGGAGAGAGAGAAAAGGTGGCAGAAAGCTAGAAGGAATAATGGCTTCTCTAACCAGGGGAAGGAAGCAGACATCCAGATCCAGACAATTCCAAATAGGATGAATCCAAAAAGACACACCAGGATACATCATAATTAAAGTGTCAAATGTTAAATATAAGGAGAGAGTCAAATGGGATTTATTCCAGGGATACAAGGATGGTTCACCATTTCCAAATCAAATGATGCAATATGCCACATTAACACAATAAATTATAAAAATCATATCTCATCTCAATAGATGCAGAATAAAAAACATGATTAAATCAACATACCATTTATGATATACATTCTCACCAAAGTGGATATAAAGGGAATGAACCTCAACATAATAAGAGCCATATATGACAAGCCCTCAGCTAACATCATACTCAATGGTAAAAAGCTGAGAATGTTTTCTCTAAGATCAGTAATAAGAAAAGGATGCCAACTCTCCCAATTTAATTCAACATAGTATTGGAATTCCTAACCTGAACAATTAGGTAAGATAAATAAAAGGCATCTAGATTGGAAAAGAGGAATTAAAACTTCCACTATTTGCAGAACATGATATAATATATAGAAAACCCTGAAGACTCCACCAAAAAACTGACAGAACAAATCAACAAATTCAATAAATTGCAGAATACAAAATCAATACATGAAAATCTGTTGCAGTTTTATGCAATAATAATGGACAACCAGAAAGATAAATTAAGAAGACAATTATATTGACAATTGTATCAAAAATAAGAAATTATCTAGGAATAAATTTGGCAAGGTGGCAAAAGACCTGTACACTGAGAGTACAAGACACTGATGAAAGAAATTAAAGATGACACAAATAAATGGAAAGATTCTGTGTTCATGGATTGGAAGAATTAATATTATCAAAATGTCTATATTGCCCAAATCAGTCTACAGATTCATTTGAATTTTCTGAACAGAAACTGAACAATTCTAAAATTTATAAGGAACTTCAAAAAAGCTCAAGGGCGCCTGGGTGGCTCAGTTGGTTAAGCGACTGCCTTCGGCTCAGGTCATGATCCTGGAGTCCCGGGATCGAGTCCCGCATCGGGCTTCCTGCTCAGCAGGGAGTCTGCTTCTCCCTCTGACCCTCTTCCCTCTCATGCTTTCTATCTCTCATTCTCTCTCTCTCTCAAATAAATAAATAAAATCTTTAAAAAAAACAAACAAAAAAGCTCAAATAGCCAAAGCAATCTCTCTCTTTCTTTTTAAGATTTTATTTATTGATTTGAGAGAGTGAGTGAGAGAGAGAGGAGAGAGAACATAAGCAGGGGGAGGAGCAGAGGAAGAATCAGGCTTCCTGCTGGGCAGGGAGCCCAAATGCAGGGCTCCATCCCAGAACTGTGGGATCATGACCTGAGCTGAAGGCAGATGCTTAACCGACTGAGCTATCCAGGCACCCCTAGCCAAAGCAATCTCTTTTTTTTTAAAGATTTTATTTATTTATTTGAGAAACAGAGATAGCATGAGTGGGGAGGAGAGGAGAAGCAGGCTCCCCTCTGAGTGGGGAGCCCTACATGGGGCTTGATCCCAGGACCCCGGGATCATGACCTGAGCCGAAGGCAGACACTTAACTGACTGAGCCACCCAGACAGCCCTGGTCAAAGCAATCTCGAAAAAGGAACAAAGCTTTCTGATTTCAAGCTATTTACAAAGATATAGTAGTCAAAACAGTATTTTTTAAAATAAAAATAGACACATGGATCAATGAAACAGAATAGAGTCCAGAAATTAGCCCACACTATATGTTAATTAATTTAATTTAAACAATTTAAACAAAGGAAGCAATAATACACAAGAAAGGGGAAAGGACAGTCTCTTCAATAAATGGTGTTGGGGAAACTGGACAATCATAAGCAAAACAATGAAACTGGACCACTACCTTACATAAATACAAAAACTAAATCAAAATTGATTAAAGACTTGAACATAAAACCTGAAACCATAAAACTCATAGAAAAAAAGCATAGGTGGTAAGCTCCTTGACATTGGTCTTTCAGGTGATAGTTTGGATTTGACATGTAAAGCAAAAGCAGCAAAAGAAAAATAAATAAATGGGGCTACCTCAAACTAAAACTCTTTTTGCACAGCAAAGGGAATTATCAACAAAATGAAAAGACAATCTATAAAATGGGAAAATTTATATATTTGAGAGTGGGTTAACATCCAAAATATATAAAGAATTTATACAATTCAATAAGCAAAAAAATAAACAATCTGATTAAAAACTGGGCAGAGGATCTGAACAGATATTTCTCCAAAGATATACAAATGGCCAGCAGGCACATGAAAAGGTACTCAATATCATTAAGTATCAGGGAACTGCAAGTCAAAACTATAATGAGATATCACCTCACACCTGTTAGGAGTGTATTATGTCAAGCAAAATAAGTTAGCCAGAAAGAGACAAATATCACATGATTTCACTCATATGCTGAATTTAAGAAACAAAACAGATGAACGTAGGAGAAGGGACAGAAAAATAAAATATAAAAGCAGGGAGGCAAACCATTTAGGGACTTTATAGTTAAGAGAACAAACTGAGGGTTGCTGGTGGGGAGATGGGTTAAATGAGTGATGGGCATTAAAGAGGGCACTTGGGATGAGCACTGGGTGTTAAATGTAAGTGGTGAATCATTAAATTCTACTCCTGAAACCAATACTACACTATATATTAACTAACTTGAATTTAATAAATTAAAAAAAATAAAGTGTTGGTAAGCATATGGAGAAAAGGGAACTTTTGTGCACTGTTGGTGGAAATGTAAATTGGTGCAGCCACTGAAAACAGTATGGAGGTAACTCAAGAAATAAAAATATAGAAATTCTATATGATCCAGCAATTCTATTTCTGGGTATTTATCCAAAGAAAACAAAAGCATTAACTCAAAAAAATATATAACCCCCCCATGTTCATTGTAGCATTATTTATAATAGTCAGGTTGTAGAAGCAACTTAATGTTCTTCAATGGATGAATAGAGAAATTGTAGAATATATGTACAATACAAAAGTGCTCAGCCATAAAAAGAAGGAATTCTTACCATTTGTGACATCATGGATTGACCTTGATAGAATTATGCTAAGTAATATAAGTCAATCAGAAAAAGACAAATACTGTATGATCTCATTTATGTGTCAGATCTAAAAATCTAGTGGTTACCAGAGGCAGGGGTGAAGGGTGGCCAAAATGAGTAAAAGGAAACACAATATACAAATTTCATGTCATGGAGATATAATGTACAGCATGGTGAGTCTATTTAATAATACCATATTGCTTATTATAAAGTTGATAAGAGAATAAATCTTAAAACTCTTTATCACAAGAAAAGAAAGCTTGTAACTATGTATGCTGCCAGCTGTTACCTAGACTTATCATGGTGATCATTTCACAGTATATTTAAATAACAAGTTATTATGTTCTATACCTGAAACATAATGTTATATGTTAATTATACCTCAATATTTTTTAAAATTTAACTAGTTAACTAGTTGGACTTAATGTAACTAGCTAATTAGTTAACTCTAACATTATGTAACATATAGACTTAACTATAAATCCTAAAGAGACTTGTGATTATTTAACAATATATACAAAGATCTAATCATTATGCTGTTCCTCTAAAACTACTATAATGGTATGTCAATTATATCTCAATAAAAAATTTTTAAAAAATGCTAATGAGATTACAGTTTCTGTTGTGGGAAATATTCTAGAATTTATGTGGTTATGGTTTTGCAACTCTGTAAACAGAATAAAAAACCATTGAATTTCACACTTCATGAGTGAATTCATGGTATGTGAATTATAGGATGTTGTAGTATATGATTTACATCTCAAAGCTGTTATTAAAAAATAAAAACAAAAACTTGTAGGAACATTGGAAAAGTTGAGGTCCCCATAGAGTTTTTATTTACAAGGGATATATATAGAAAATAAAAAATTAAGACTAACAATAAAAAACCACCAAGGATGAAATATAGAGAGCAGGTGAAAATGAGCGCTCACAGTTTGTAGATGCCAATCTAGTGTTTGTTTTATATAAGGTGGAGGGGAATCATGACTCAACCCCACTCTGTGACAATGCGTTGGTACATTCAGCCTTTTTGTGATAAGCTAAATAATAGTAATAAAAACTTTTGTTCTGCTACCCTATGATCCAGAAAATGCACTACTAGGTATTTAACCTAAGGATACAAAAATACTGATCCAAAGAGATACATGTGCCTTGATGTTTAAAGCAGCATTATCTACAATAGCTAAATTATGGAAAGAACCCAAATGTCCATCAACTGATGAATAGATAAAGAAGATGTGGTACACACACACACACACACACACACACACACACACACACACACACACAGTGGAATATTACTCAGCCATCAAAAAAATGAAATCTTGACATTTGCAATGACATGGATAGAGCTTGATTGTATTCTGTTAAGTGCAATAATTCAGTCAGAGAAAGACAAATACCATGATTTCACTCATATGTGGAATTTAGGAAACAAAACAAATGAGAAAAGAAAAAAAAAAAGAGAGAGAGGCAAACCATAAAACAGACTCTTAACTATAGAGAACAAACTGAGGGTTGCTGGAAATGAGATGGGCAGGGGGATGGGCTAAATGGGTGATGGGTATTAATGAGGCATTTGTTGTATGAACACTGAATATTATATGTAAGTGATGAATCACTAAATTCTATACCTGAAACTAATATTGCGCTGTATGTTAACTAAATGGAATTTAAATAAAAACTTAAAACTTAAAAAAAATTGTTCTGCATCCCAGATACAATGATGTTTCTTCCTAAAAATAATGTATAAAAATGTAGAACTAAAATAAATTAATGAGAACATCTAAAAAATATATATAGACTGCAAAATTTTCTTGACATTTCCCCCCACTCCAGCTGTGTAGCAACATCATTATAGAGTAGCATAGGGAAGTGTGAATCTTTGTGTCCCTAGTATACAGTCTTCAGAATATCTGAGACTGACATGATGGAGGATAATAAGCTTATATGAACCCAGGGACAAGACCCCATGTGAACCATACACCTTCTCAGTAGCAACAGTCTCAGGAAACAAACCCACATATGACTTCTTGCCTGAAAGAAAGAGTAGAAATCCATATATCCAAGTCCCTCACACAGAAGTGTGTTGGAGTCAGTTTATACCAGCTCATAAGAACTGACAATTACATGCATTTTCAGGAATTTTGAAGTCATTTGTTATTAATAACCATTACTAAAAAATAAATTATATAAATTTACAATTTAAAAAATATATTAAAAGCAAGAGTAATAACTCTTGAAAACTCATCGCTTCTTACTTATTTACTATTATCTATACTTGAGGTTATTTACATTATATTTTTATAATAAAAATACTGCATAAGTGTGTTCCTATACATCTCTACCTAATTCTGCATTGGGTGGCATCATAATGTTATATTGAGATTAGACACAGTCCTACATCATGGAAATTGACAAGTATTACAAAAGCTCTATTGTTTTGTTGATTTTCTAAGCTTAAGAAAGTGGTAAATAAAATATTAACGATTCAGATTAAACTTAAACATGTGTCATGTCTGTAATAATTATATTGTGAATAGTACAAAAGCTGAGGACACATTCTTCCATTACTTGGAAAGTATTAAGATTTTATAATTTAATTTACATACCACTATAAATCTTACAGATAAGGAGACAGATCTACAGCATTTAAGTAACATCCTCATTGTCACATTAGCTATGAGTAATGTAGATAGGTTTTGAATTCTAATCCCTATCTCTTAAATCACAATAAATGTTTTCTCTTGCCTTATAATGTTTTGAAGCACCACCAAGCAGGCATGAATTGTGATTGGAAAATAAAAACAACAAAAGAGCATTAAATGCATTATATTATAGCATATATAGGTGTGTATGGTTTTATATATATATTATGGCATTATATAAACCAAAAAGAATCACTTCAGTGACTTAATGAATATCTTATTTCTAAAAATCTGGTTAATAAAATCTGATTCAGCTAGAAGTCACTTAAGTCATTGAAATGAATGACATTTCAAAATACATATTTGTTGTTTCATGCTTGTAAAAGAAAATATTTACCAATATTCATGTTGGAAGTGTACTTGATCATCATTTGCAATCATGGTTGGCAACAGATACAAGATTTTGGCGAAAATCAACAAAAGCATTCTGTGAGAATCGATAGGCTACATGCAGTAAACAATAAAGGATATTGTGTATTTTAGTGCCATCCCAAAGTTATATACTACACATAATTTATAGTGGCCCAGTTTATGATAAATATAATATGTACTGAATTTAATATATGTTGTCTCTTGGAGATCTAGTTTGCAAACTTTTACCAACATACCACTGCCATCTACTCACTAAATACTTGTCTTAAATACAGCAATGTTGCTTCCTTTTATTGTCTGCATCTCTCCTCTCTCACCCTCTCTCATTTGTATCTGTCTATCTCCACATGTATCCCTAGTTGATATTTTCTCTCATAGCTGCCTGACTCTTATTTTCTTATCCATACTGATTCCTTCCTGTATAATCTTTCTACAAACTCCCTATCTACTGACAGCCTAGGATTGCTCCCTTTATTTCTCCTCACAACTCCCATGTCCCATTCTGAATGACAGCTAGACTATGGCTTTCTAATTATAAATCAAATCTTGTCACCTCCTACTTAAAGTATTCCATTATCTTTTCATCACACTTAGAATAAAATCCAAACTCTTCCCTTGACTCACAGGCCTCAGTATAATCTGACTCCTCCCTCTCTAACCATACCTTCTTTCCCTTCTTCCTTTTATCACTTTCAGTGTTGGTTTCCTATTCAGTCACATACAGCATGCAATCTGTGTGGCCACATAGGACTCTGGGCTCAAAAGAGTTTCAAGCTTGATTTAATCACCTCCTGATAGTCTTAATTTTTAAATAAGGGTCTCCACATTTTCATTTTATATAAGGACCTGCTAATTATGTGGCCATTCTCATTAAGCTTTAGCTATACTAGTCTAATTTCTCTCTTTTTTTTAAAGAGTTTTTATTTATTTATTTGACAGAAAGAAACACAGAGAGAGAGGGAACACAAGCAGGGAGAGTGAGAGAGGGAGAAGCAGGCTTCCCACAGAGCAGGGAGCCTGATGTGGGGCCCGATGTGGGGCTCAATGTGGGGCTCGATCCCAGGACCGTGGGATCATGACCTGAGCCAAAGGCAGATGCTTAATGACTGAGCCACCCAGGCACCCCTTTACTAGTCTAATTTCTTTTTCTCAACTGAGACAAACTCTTCCACCTTACGACTATTGTCATCCACATTCTCTCTTCTTAGAAAGCTTTCCTGAGCCACATGCCAAACTGTATCTTTTTGTCATTCAAGTCTCATCTCCATATCAATACTTTTGTGAGGTCTTACCTATCACCCAATGCAAAGAGACAGCTCCTTTGTAGTTGTACTCCATCGCTTAATTTTTATTATCTTCGTAACATTTACCCTTTCATGAAATTTTCTTCCTTTAATGATTTATGTGCTTTTTGTCTATCCCTCCTTATTAGAATTTTAACTGAATAAAAACAGTTTTTATCTATGAAATTTAGCACTCTACTAGCAGCAGCTAGAACACTGTCTAGCACATAGCAGTCATTCAATAAATATCTGCCAAATAAATGAATGAATCCATTTCTCTCTATATCAACCATGACACAAGTTGTTTGACGCCTCTGAAAACCTTCCCGTTTGTGACATCATTGTAATCCTCTCACATCAGTCACTGAACTGATCCTTCAATATTTGTTATAGTTCTGGGTTTTTTAATGTAATGCACATTTTTATCCTTCACTCATAAGCTCCGCTTTCTTGGTAATGTTATAAGACACTATAGAAGGCTGGATAGGCAGTTTGACATGGTTTCAAAGAACAGGAATGATGTTCAAATCCTGATTATACTACCTATAGCGCTTGTAACAACATGCATGCTATTTAACTATTCTAAGCTTCAGTTTCTTTATCTATGAAACTTACTAGTGTTGTGCAGATTATATGAGAAAATGTGTAAAAAGAACTTAGGAGAGAAAACTAGTGGGCAGACACTCCTCAATATATATTAGCACTGATTCTTATTACAAATTTCTTTAATTACTGGAATCACAGCTATTAGTAATAAGTGAATATCTTCACTCACCCCTAAGTTACACCTAACTGTGACATTACAATAAATTGTCTCTTTGGCTAATTATAAATGATAAAATTATACATATATGTAAATGATATGCAGATAGAAATACACACCTATATATCTCTTTACATATATCTTTTAGTATATATATATATATATATATACACACACTACCTTGTTAATATTGAACTATATTTTTCAGTCAGTGTGTTCCATAGACATATATACAAATGATATTTGGATTATGAGAAGTTGAATCATTCAGCTCCAATATTTTTTGTAATTATGCTTGCAGACATTTAACTTCTGTAGTGCAATTCTATGTTAGCCATGAGTTTCTGAGTTTCAGATCACACCTAATTATATTTGCACACCACATGCCAATATTCTGTAAGTAACAATGATATTCTGTAGAGACTGCAAAGAAGTAAAAGTAAAAACAAAAACATCAACTGGGTTTTCTAGCAATGCCTATTGACAAAGATGCCATAACATTTTTTAAAAGGAATTGAGGAGCTAAGTTGAAATGCTAAGAGAATAGTTTATTGTAAATGCCTGAATCAGAGCAAACAACCAGTGAAAGGTCAACATAACAGCCCATTGATCTGTACAAGCACATTTGCTAAACCCAGTAATAAATTCCCCCAAGAACCACAGCAGCAACTCCTTCAAATATTTGTGATATCTTTTTGTGGGAGGCAGCTGACCAGAAAGTAGAGCACAATTTGCCCTTTATCAGTGTTAGCACAATGTAAGTAAACTATGGGTCCACAATGATTTTAAACATTATTATTCTTATAAATATAATTTTATTGAACTCATATTTTGAGCACATACACATCAATCAATGTTCCATGCCCTTTGGAAGTAGTAACTTAACAATGCCATTAATACTATATTGTCCCTGTTGTTAAGAAGTTGAGACTATTCAGACAGAAATTATAAGACATGTGATAATCACTGTAGTAGAAGCATGTAGAGTGCTTGCTACTGGAAAACTTAGGTAATTTCTATTTTTTTTTCTTTTTATGGTGTTGTATTTTTGGAGCTCATGAAAAATTTTATAGGAGAAATTGCTTTTGAGCTGGTCTTTGAAATGCAAGTAGGAAAAAAAAGAAATAGACCAGCTCCCAAAGAGGGCAAGACACACTGAGTAAAGAAAACAAAATAAATAAAGGCACACTGTCAAGAAAACAGAAGGCTAACTTAGAGAACAGCAGTGTTGTAGTAGAGAAATACTATAGGAACTCCAGGGTGTATGCTATTAACCCCTACATTATTAAGCTGTTCAATAAAATTAAATTAGCAGAAGTTAATGTAAGAACATGCAAAAGCCAACAAAAACAAACAAACAAAAATGAAATCTCAAGCCTTTAATAGGCAAGCCTGAATAATTTCAGTTCTCTGATTGAGCTATCCCTTATTCTCTTCAGTTCATCTGATCATCACTCAAAGCTTTCAAGGTAAAGATTCCTGTATTTTAAACTTTAAATATATTTTTATTTATTAATAGGGTTGCCATACAAAACACAGGATATCATTAAATTTAAATTTTAGACAATGATGCTCTTAGTTTTTAATATGTCCCACATATTGTCTAATCTTTCTGTGTTATTGTAGGTAATGTCATTTTTTATTCCGCTACATGCATTTAATAATTTCTCTTACCATAGTTTTCAATAATTTGATTATGATGTGCTTGTAGTGATTTTTTTATGTTTATTATAATTTACTTTAGATATTCTCTATGCTTTCAAATTCACTGATTGTTTCTTCTACAGAGGTATCCTGTACAGTATAACTTTATTTCAGAGACTATATTTTTACCTCTAGAAATCTGGGTATACTCTAAAGGACAGGCAGATGCAGAAAGTTTTAGGAAAGAATTAGGGTGTATTTTTTAGCACTCCACCAATTCCTTTTTGTGTATTATGAATATTCGTTATTATCAAAATCATAGTGGTCATTTAATCCCAAAGCACTTTGCCAGATAATTCTGGCAAGTACTCCTCACAGAACAATGTAAAAATCTATGATGCTTTTAAAAGTTGAAGGCTTACCTCAAACACTATTGCTTGAATACATGAGCAAATATGTTTACACACATCTACACACAAATCCAATCCTACATATATGTATGGCACACACACACACACACACACACACACACAGATGAGATATATTTTCTTTTTAAGGCCCAGTATGGCACATTGCAACATAGTTTTTTTGTTTGTTTGTTTGTTTGTTTTGTTTTTAATACTGTGTTGACCAAGTGTTGAGGTCCGACTAAAGACCAGTCAGTTCCCCTTCCTGAGAAGTCAATTATGTGCACACCCCCACGTTCTTGGCCATTATACATTTGGCCTAATAACCTCAGGGCCAGGTACCAGACAAACAGGAGCATCCTCTATGCCCCCAAGCCTGCTGAAATTATTCACATTAGCCAATCCTAAATCCTGCTTTCCCTGTCTCACCCTTTCCTTTCTGCAAAAAAGTGCAAAAATAAAAGTGCTTGTCCACAGTCCCCCTCTTTCCCTCTACCTTGTGACCTGCCCCTGTGCTTCCAGTGTCTGGGTAGTTTCTTGTGTTTTCCCCAGGCAACTGTGCATCTAACCAAACTGTACAACTCTTTCTAGTTTCTCCTTCTTGATGTGCATCTGGCCTCACCCAAGTAAGATGGTTAAGATACATGCCTACTGTGTTCTTTGTCCTAGGCCTTGAGTTATTGTAACGAGGCAAATGGTCAAATTTCCAAAATTTAAATCCTACCTTTAATCAAACAATACAAAAGTAAAAAAATATGTAGTATATTTAAAATATTTTACTTCCTGCCTTTTTCATTTCCATATTAAACATGAGGGTGCTCGTAATAAAGGTAAGTATGTCTATACATTTATTTAAAGAAGAAAAATGACTATTTTCAGAATTTCTGCATAACACATTTTAGTATAGGATCAATGAAGAATACAGTCCAGTTTGTAGGAAGGGATTGAGTCTAGTTTTTAAAGTAGATGAGACTTACACTAAAAAAAATAGAGGTTTACAAAACTTTGGAATAGCAGAAATAGTAAAGATAAAGGAGTCAAAATAGTAAAGAAAGTAACATCTAGCATTCAGGAATTTAGAGAAAAAGCAGAAATTATACAAATCACTTTCGCTCAACTGTCTGTAAAACCAAAGTGGGTAATTTGCCACAAGATGTTCAAAGCTACTTTCAAAAATTTATTTTATGGTGTCTACTGAAGTCGTCACATGCTTGCCAATACAACACCAAAAATAATGGTTTCTGCTTCTCTTTTATCTTTCAGATCTTGTAGGGAATGTTTTGCATTAGCAATCTCAAGTTTGAAACCCTGCTAAGAGGGTTTCTTAACATTCAATCCCTGTGATAGAAGAGCATTGAATGGTTAAAACACTGTCCAATCCATCCACCCCTTTCCCTATGAAGCATTCATACACAGTCTCTTATTAATATTTAATATAAAAGAACAATGTCAACTAGAGTGTTTTTCTTTATAACCTGATGTACAAATTAAAATGCACTCACCTTCTCCCTGAAAAAAGAGATCATAGCACAAGAAATCACTGTTTCCATCCTAATATGTTGTTCATTCCATCTATTTTTTTTTTCTCATTAAACTTTTGTTTTAATGGGTCTCAAAATTCTGTGACAGATTTTTGGTCAAGTTGTTTCCATTAAAAAGTACTGATTTTAAAAACTAATAACTTAAAACTGCCACACACACACAAAAAAAACATGGTCCACAAAACATTCTCCTTTCCTTCTGAAGGTTTTACGATGCATTGTTATCATTAACCAGTCTTTTACTATTAAACTTAAATGGCCAATTGACACAAACAGTTCTGAGACCGTTCTTCCACCACTGATTAAGACTGGGGTGGCAGGTATTGGGGATAATATTCATTTAGCCTTCTGAGCTTTCTGGGCAGACTTGGTGACCTTGCCAGCTCCAGCTGCCTTCTTGTCCACTGCTTTGATGACACCCACAGCAACCATCTGTCTCATGTCACGAACAGCAAAACGGCCCAGAGGAGGATAGTCAGAGAAGCTCTCAACACACATAGGCTTGCCAGGAACCATATCAACAATGGCAGCATCACCAGATTTCAAGAACTTGGGACCATCTTCCAGCTTTTTTCCAGATCGACGATCTATTTTCTCCTTCAGCTCAGCAAACTTGCAAGCAATGTGAGCCGTGTGACAATCCAGCACAGGTGCATATCCAGCACTGATTTGGCCTGGATGGTTCAGGATAATCACCTGAGCCGTGAAGCCAGCTGCTTCCATTGGTGGGTCATTTTTGCTGTCACCAGCCACATTGCCACGACGAACGTCTTTGACAGATACGTTCTTGACATTGAAGCCCACATTGTCCCCAGGAAGAGCCTCACTCAAAGCTTCATGGTGCATTTCAACAGACTTTACTTCAGTTGTAACATTGACTGGAGCAAAGGTGACCACCATCCCAGGTTTAAGAACACCAGTCTCGACTCAGCCCACAGGGACAGTACCAATACCACCAATTTTGTAGACGTCCTGGAGAGGCAGACGCAAGGGCTTGTCAGTTGGACGAGTTGGTGGCAGGATGCAATCCAGAGCTTCAAGCAGTGTGGTTCCACTGGCATTCCCATCTTTATGGGTTACTTTCCATCCCTTGAACCAAGGCATGTTAGCACTTGGCTCCAGCATGTTGTCACCGTTCCAACCAGAAATTGGCACAAATGCTACTGTGTCGGGGTTGTAGCCAATTTTCTTAATGTAGGTGCTGACTTCCTTAACGATTTCCTCGTATCTCTTCTGGCTGTAGGGTGGCTCAGTGGAATCCATCTTGTTAACACCAACAATTAGTTGTTTTACACCCAGTGTGTAAGCCAGAAGGGCATGCTCACGGGTCTGCCCATTCTTGGAGATACCGGCTTCAAATTCACCAACACCAGCAGCAACAATCAGGACAGCACAGTCAGCCTGAGATGTGCCTGTAATCATGTTTTTGATAAAGTCTCTGTGTCCTGGGGCATCAATGATGGTCACGTAATACTTGCTGCTCTCGAATTTCCACAGGGAGATATCAATGGTGATACCACGTTCACGTTCAGCTTTCAGTTTATCCAAGACCCAGGCATACTTGAAGGAGCCCTTTCCCATCTCAGCAGCCTCCTTCTCAAATTTTTCAATAGTTCTTTTGTCGATCCCGCCACATTTGTAGATCAGATGACCAGTAGTGGTAGACTTGCCCGAATCTATGTGTCCAATGACGACGATGTTGATGTGAGTCTTTTCCTTTCTCATTTTGGTTTAGGTTGAGCGGTGGTTTTCACGACACCTGTGTTCTGGCGGCAAACCCGTTGCGAAAAAGCCATTCCATCTATTTTTCAGTCAAAATCCTCCTTTCGTTTACTAGAAGACTTAGTATTTTAACCCTCACTAGCACATCTTACATAAAATAGGGGGAAGAGAAGGAAAATAAAAATGGCTAATATATACAATATATGTACAAAAACATAGAGGTAAATATGCTTAGTTACCACAGATTTTGTTTGAAATTATTAATGAGGCCATGATTGTTATTAATAATTGCTTTCATCCACTACTCCACTTCTCAAATGATTTTGGTTATTTAGGAGATAATAAAACATCTCATTCCTCGAGGATCTGAGTCATTAAGATCTGGATATCTAATTTTCTTCCATTAATTACTCTTTCCATTGCTTCCATTCATACTGGCTATGGGAAGGGCACCTGGGTGGCTCAGTTGTTAAGTGTCTGCCTTAAGCTCAGGTCATGATCTAAGGGTCCTGGGATATAGCCCTGCATTGGGCTCTCTGTTCAGCGGTGAGCGGTGAGTCTGCTTCTCCCTCTCCCTCTGCGACCTCTCCAGCTTTCACTCTCTCTCAAATAAATAAATAAAATCTTCTAAAAAAAATACTGCTTATGGGAATATAAAAAGGTGCCTTCTCTGGATTCAAGCATATTCCTCATCCCTATTATGAAGCAGTGTCCAAACTTCCACTTGATAATCAGGTTTAATATTCCAAAGGCACAGCATGTTGTCATGTATTTCAACAGCATAACGAGGTCAAATTGACTAGTTATTGGTTCAGTAGAAATACTGTTTGCACCATGAGAAAAGCAATTCTATGCTGACAACTAGCATGCATTAACTGAGTTAAGGATGGAAGGAAAAATGTTTGTAATCGTATTATTGAGCAACAATTCAAGGAACCAAATTTCACTGTCTAGTTTCTGAACCTGTGTAATTTAACTAAGGACAGGTATCATATATTGACCACTGTTCAAAACAAAAGAACACATCTTGAAGGAGAGCACTGCAAACTCTCAAGTTATTGCCTCCCTGCTGGTTTTGTCAGCAAGACATTGATATACTATTACACTATTTTCACAGGTTAAATATTCCTCTGTGATTTGGAATAAAGTAATATTAGTGAATTCTATTGGTGCATTCATACTGCCTCAATTCTTGGTAGTAAAATATGTTCCTTGGTCAAAATCAAAGTATTTTATACCATGATAGGGCATAAGGCATTCTGTAAGAATATATAAGAATTATACCTGCAGTCAACAAAGAGAAATCCATATTCAGAATAATCTCCAGTTTTAGTGACAAATTGCTGTCCTTTCCATCATAGAAGGGGGACACTGTAATTGACTTTGCCACCAAGTGACTTTTTTTTTTCTTCCTGCTAAATGTTGCCACATTGGAGGTTAATTATCAGCCTCCAATTTTACCGTGTTGGTACTCAACAATAGCAATAATCAGATCTTCCTTAATGAGAGGAAGTCCATGTTGCTAAACCAATTCTCATTATTTATGCTTAAAAACTTTTTAAAGTCTATTGTATACATCTATTGAATAAGTTCTTTTTTCCCCTAGAAAAATAGACTGATATCCATAAGATAGGTTATTTTGTCCATCTGATTAATGAGAACCTTCTATAATTGATGCCCTTTTGTTAGTAGCCATATGAGACTTAAAATATCCTCATACTTCTGTTTATTTTGAGTTCTATCTGCATATCACTTCTAAAGATTCCTTTGTCCTCAAGTCTTTTACTTTTCTAGACCATGTGCATTCATCCAAACTGTTGCCACTTTCCATGATTGTGAGATCTGATTTCTGATTACTTTACTTCTGAGTTAAATGGACAAATAAATTACTTGGACAATTGCTTCCTGAGATTTATATCACCCACTATTTGTCCAGCCACACTTCCTACTCTACCGAATGGGACTGTAATGTTGTACCATTGTAATTGCATTGTATTATTCTATTATATACTTCCAGCTGTTGCCAATATATGTGAACTGAGCCCTACTTATAATTTCTCAACTATTTATAGAAACATTTCCATGAAATTATAGGTGTGAATTGAAGGAGCAGTGCATCAGTGTGGTTGGAGTAGATGCCATTTAATCTGAAACACCTGACTATCTCATATATACAACTCCCACTTAAGGATGAAGTGCTGAGGCACAATTTTATGGTTTGATGGATTTTATATCTATTTCATGTTGCATAGTCCAAGGTACATGCTCATTTGTATTTTATAGCCAAACTCTCAATCCCTACTAGGACCAAAAGTAAAGCAAATCCTATTTTGCAAATAGAAAATTAAAGAGGACATGGCTTTGCTCTGGACTGGGCAAGGTAAGCACTGTGATTCTCTGATTGGGGATTGCCAGAAAATCTTCAGAGCACCTAATATTCTCTAAATATTTAAAACACTATTTAATAAGCTGAATCATAAATATCAAGTGGCAAAATAGTTTTCTCTGCAAACTAGGACAGCTGCAATTCCTTACCTTGTGTTCAGAACCATTTTAAATTTGCAAACTTACCATTCAATAAATCAAAGCAGCACAGACATAAGAATTATGTTTCCTCTACAATCTAAAGAGTCCCAACAAAATGTGTCCTCCAGTCAGGGATAAGTGGTGTAACATTGTAAAAGGTACAATATGCAAAAGCTTGTCTATATTTATTTTATTTTATTGTGGTAAAATATATGTAACATAAGAACTGCCACTTTAAATGTTCAATTCAGTAGCATTAATTATATTCACAATGTTACACAACTATTACCACTATATCCAAAACTTTTTCATTACCTCAAATGATACTATACCAATTAAATAATAACACTCCATTCTCCTTTTCCCCATGCTGCAGTATGTCTATATGGATATACCTATTCTAGATATTTCGTAAAAGTGGAATCATACAATACTTGTGCTTTTGTGTCTGCCTTATATCACCTCGCATAAGTTTTTTAAGGTTCATCCATGTTCTAGCCTGTATGAGAAGTTCATTTTTGTGGCTGAATCATATTTCATTACGCAAACATACACATGCACATTTTGTTATCCACTCATCTACTGATCAATATTTGAGTTGTTAGAACCTTCAGAAAATACTGTAATGAACATTGGCATATAAGTATCTGTCCTTCCTTTCCATTACTTTGGGTATATATCTAGGAGTGGTCATATGGTAATTCTATTTAAGTTTTTGAGACAGTGGCGAACTGTTTTTCACACTGCCTGTGTTATTTTTAATTTCCATCAGCAATGAACAAGGGTTTCAATTTTTCCACACCCTTGCCAAAACTTGTCATTTTCCATTTTTTAAAACTATAACCAGCCTGCTATGTGTGAAGTGTTATATTATTGTGTTTTTTTACTTAGAGTTCACTAAAGACTAATAATGTTGAGCATCTCTTATTGTACCTATTGGCCATTTGCATATCAACTTAGAGGAATGTTTATTTAAGTCCTTTGTCCATTTTTTAATGGATTCTTTATCTTTTTTATTGTTGAGTTGTAGGAGTTCTTTTTATGTTATGAATAATAAGCCCTTATGAAATATGACCTGCAAATATTTTCTCCCATTCTGTATGTTGTCTTCAAACTTTGATACACTAAAGTTTTTAATTCTGATAAATTACCTATGTTTTCTTTTGTTGATTTACTTCTGGTGCCAATGTCATACCTAAGAAATCATTGCCAAATTCAAGGCTGGGAAGATTCACCCCTACATTTCCTTCTAAGAGGTTATTGACCCACTTTGAGATAATTTTTGTATATGGTATGAGGTAGGGGCCCAACTTCATTCTTATCTATCTAGAAATCCAGTTGTCCCAGAACTTTGTTGAAGGGACTATTTTCATATGGAAATATCTTGGCATCCTTGTTGAAATTAATTGGCCATAAATGTATTGGTTTATTTCTGGACTCTAAATTCTATACCCTTGGTTAATATGTCTATCCTTATGCTAGCATCACAAAGTTTTTTTTTTTTTTTTACAAATTTATTTATTTATTTTAGAGGGGGGCGGGGGCAGAGGAAAGGGAGAGAAAGTCTCAAACAGACTCTGCACTGACCACATAGCCCAATGTGGGGCTCTATCTCACGACCCTGAGATCACGACCTGAGCAGAAACCAAGAGTCAGAGGGTCAACCTACTGTACCACCAAGGCGCCCCTCTACAATGTTTTAATTACTGTAGTTTTATAGTAAGTTATCAAATTGGGAAGTGTGAGTCCTTTATCTTCTTCTTCTTTCTAAATATTGTTTTGGCTGTTCTGGACCCCTTGCAATTCCATATGTATTTAAGAATTGGCTTTTTCATCTCTACAAAAATGTCTATTGGAATATTGACAGGGGTTGTGTTAAATCTTTAGATCCTTTTGGGTAATATCAACATCTTAATAATAGTAAGTCTTTCAATCTATGAAAAAGTGGGATGGCTTTCCATTTATTTAGATCTTCTGTGACATCTTTTGGCAATATGTTGTAGTTTGAAATGTACAAATCTATCATTCCCTTTGTTAAATTTATTATTTTAATTTTCTAATGCTATTGTAAATGAAATTGTTTTCTTAATTTCCTTTTTGGAATGTTCATTGATGGTGCATATAAACAGAACTGATTTTTTTTGTCCTTGGCCTTTACCCCTGCAATTTTGCTGAAATTAGTTATGAGTTCTAGTAGTTTTGGGGTACATTCTTTAGGATGTTATACGTACAGGATCATACCATCTGTAAATAGAGATAATTTTACTACTTCCTTCACAGTTTGGACACATTTTATTGATTTTTCTTGTCTAATGACTCTGGCTAGAACATCTAATATAAAATTGAGTAATTGTGGTAAAAGTGGGCATTCTTTTCTAGTTTCTGAGTTAAGGAAAAAGTTTTTAGTCTTTCACCAGTGAGTATGATGTTAGCTGTTTCTCAAAAATGCCCTTCATCAGGTTGAGGAAGTTTCCTTCTATTCTTAGTTGTCTGAGTGTTTTTACCAGGGATGGGGTGGCTGGGTGATAGACATTGGGGAGGGTATGTGCTATGGTGAGCTCTGTGAATTGTGTAAGACTGTTGAATCACAGATCTGTACCCCCGAAACAAATAATACATTATATGTTAAAAAAAAGAAGAAGATAGCAGGAAGGGAAAAATGAAGGGGGGGAAATTGGAGGAGATGAACCATGAGAGACTATGGACTCTGAGAAACAAACTGAGGGTTCTAGAGGGGAGCGGGTGGGGGGATGTGTTAGCCTGGTGATGGGTATTAAAGAGGGCACGTATTGAATGGAGCACTGGGTGTTACATGCAAACAATGAATCATGGAACACTACATCAAAAACTAATGATGTAATGTATGGTGATTAACATAACAATAATAAAAAAAGAAGGGTTGTTGGAATTTTTTCAAATGTTTTTCCACATCAATAGAAATGATCATTTTCTTTTTGTTCTGTTCATCTAGCATCTTACATTGAATGATTTCCTTATGTTGAAATACCCTTGCCTTCCTAGGATAAATCCATTTTGTGTAAAATCTTTTTGATATGCTATTGCATTTAGTTTGTTAGTATCATGTTGAGGATTTTTGCACCTGTAGTCAAAAGGGTTTTGGTATGTAATTTTTCCTTCTTGTGATATCTTTGCCTGGCTTTAGTGTCAGGATAATTTTGGATTATAAAATGAGTTTAAAAGTATTCTTTTCTCTTTTATTTTTTAGAGGAGTTTGATAACAATTTGCGTTAGTTTTAATTTATGTTTGGTAGTATTCATAAGTGAAACCATCTGGTCAAGGACTTTTCTTTGACGAGAGGTTTTGGTTAGTAATTCAGTCACTTTAGCTATTATGGATATGTCAAGATTTTTCTGTATCTTCTGAGTCAATTTATTTGTGTTTCTAGGAAATTCTCCACTTTTATCTAGGTTATGTAACAACATAGAATTGTTCATAGTTATTTTCTTACAATCTTTTTTAATTTGATAAGGTCAATAATTTCCACACTCTCATTTCTGATTTTAGTTATATGTGCCTCTTCTCTTTTTATCTTTGTCAATCTAGCTAAAAGCTTGCCAATTTTGTTGATCATTTAAGTGAACCAAATTGTGGTTTCATTGATTCTATTTTTTTATTTCTCTATTTCATTTATCTCTGCTCTGACCTTTATTATTTCTTTCCTTCTGAAAGATTTGGGTTTAGTTGGCTCTTTTTTCTGTAGTTCCTCAAGATGTAAAGTTGGGTTATTAATTTGAGATATTCTATTTGAACATAGGTATTCACTACAATAAATTTCTATTTGAGCAATATCTTCACCTCATTCCTATGTTCAGAAATGTTGTATTTTCATTTTTACTCATCTCTAGGCATTTTTTTTAAAAAAAGTTTCCTTGTGATTTATTCTCTACTCATTAGTTGTTTAAGAGTGTGTGACTTAATTATGTTATATTTGTGAATTTGTTTTTTCTAAAGTTTTCCTTCTGTTACTGATTTCTGGCTTCATTACATTGTGGTCATAGAAGATACTTTGTATGATTTCAATCTTTTTCTATTTATATGTTGTTTGTTGTTGTTTTAGCATATGGTCTTCCCTAGAGAATATTCCATGTGCACTTGAGGGTAATGTGTATTCTGGTGTTGTTGGGTAGAGTGTTCTATATGTCTAGTAGGCCTAGTTGATTTATAGTGTTGTTAAAGTCCTTTATTTCCTTATTGATTTTCTGTCTAAGTGATTTGTCCATTATTGAAAGTATTGAAGTCTTTTTCTACTTTTAATTCTGTCAACATTTGCATCATATATGTTAGGTCTCCATTTGGTGTCTTGGTGATCATAATTGTTCCAGCTTCTTGATGAATTGACACTTTTATCAATATGTAATACCCTTTTTATAAAAGTTTTTGACTTAAAATCTACTTTGTGTAATAATTTAGCCACCCCAGTACTATTTGGTTAACATTTGCATGGAATACATATTCCATCCTTCTTTTTCACTCTATTTGTATCTTCGGAGCTAAAGTGGATATCTTGTGAATAGCATACCATCATTGGATCATGTTTTATTTTCCATTCTGCCAATCTGTCTTTTGATTGGAATCCATTTAAATTTCAAGTAAATATTAATAAGGAAAGGCTTCTGACATTTTGCTATTTATTTTCTCTATGTATTATACTTTTTTGATCCTTTTACCCTCCATTACTGCCTTTTTTTTTTTTTTTTTTAGTTTAGTTGTTTTTTTGTAGTGGACTACTTCTCATTTCTTTATGTGTATATTTTGAAGATATTTTCTATGGGAATACTATCGGAATTACATTTAATCTAAATTTACTACAATCTAGTGGAAGTTGGTACAGAATTAGGTTCACTCTTATTAAAAAACTTGCTCCTATACAGCTCAATCCCTTCTTTCACATTGTTTTTGTCACAAATCATATATTTATATGTTGTTTTCTTGATAATATTATTGCTTTTTCTTTATTTTTGTTTTGAATTATGTAGGAAATAAAAATTGTTGCAAACCAAAAATTTAATAACACTGGCTTTTATATTTACCCATTTAGTTACCCTTACCAAATATATTTTTTGCTTTATATGGCCTTGAGTTACTGTCAACAAGAAGCATTTCTTATTGGGCAGGTCTAGTGGGTAATGGAACATTTGACCTTTTGCTTATCTAGAAATGGACTAATTTTTTAAAGACTTTGATACAGTATTTTTGATTGACAGCACTTTAAATATGTCAACTTTCTGCCTTTTGGCCTCCATGGCTTTTGATGTGAATAAGCTATTAATCTTATTGAGGATCTCTTGTATGTGATGAGTTGCTTCTCTTACTGCATTCAAGGTTATCTGTTTTTGTTTTTTAACAGTTTGATTATAATGTGTCACCACACTGCTCTATGAATTCATCCTACTTGAAGTTTGTGGAGCTTCTTGGTTGTGTAGATTCATACCTTTCATCAAATTTGGTAGGTTTTCATCTATTATATCTTCAAATATTTTTTCCCTTTCTCTCTCTCTCTCCTCTTTTTGTAATTCCCATACTGTGTATATATGTTGATCTGCTTAAAAGTGCCCTACAGTACAGGCACCTTAAGTTTTGTTCACTTATTTCTTTATTTTTTCCCCTCTTTCTCAGACTTGGCAATTTCACTTTAATAATATTCAAGTTTCATGATTCTTTCTTCTGACTATTTAAATCTGCTATTGAAACCCACTAGTGAAATTTTCATTCCAGTTATTGTACTTTTCGAGTTTAAATCATCCATTTGGTTCATTTTAATAATTTATATTTATTTATTGTCCTTTTGTTCACATACAGTTTTCCTGATTTCTTTTAGTTCTTTGAGCATATTTAAGATATGTGTATTAAGGTCTTTATATGGAAAATGCAATATCTAGGTTTCTTTGGGGAAAATTTCTCTGAATTTTATTCTTCTTTTGAATGGGACATACTTTGTAGGAAATAGGATTTTTTGTTCCTTTAAAAACTGAACACTTGAATATTATATGCTAACTCTGGAAATAAGATTATCTTCCTTCCTCAGGGTTTGTTATTTTTTTTTATTGTTGAAGATCATTTGCTTAGTGATTTTTCAAAACTGTTTTTGAAAAGACTGTGTTCTTTGTTACAGGCTGATAAGGTGGGTCACTGAAATCCAGAGATTTTAGTTTAGTTTATGTTCAGCTAGTGTTTTTACAGAGATATCCTTAATTGCCAATAGTTAAAAACAAACAAATAAACAAAAAACCTTTCCAGTCTTCTAGGATTAACTCTGTGTTGGGGTATTCCAGAGCTCATTTACAACTCTATTACACTTTACTCCTGCTTGCAGTGGGCCTAGAAATTAGCCAAAGGGGAACATTTAGGGTCTTTTCAGGGCTTTTCTGAGCCTGTATCCTGTCCTGTGCATGTGAGTGACATTCTAAATTCTTCTTTATACATAGGTAGTTTCAAATATACATATGTCAATGAATATATATTCATATATCCCAATATATAAATTTCCTCCTTGGATTTAGGTTGTCTATTCTATGTGTCAACCATATTCTTTTATCTCATGTGACTGCTATTTTTTCATTTATCTTACAGAGTTTTCAAGCAATGATCTGAGTGAGTTCCAAATTAGGTGAAAAGAGATGAGTATCTTACAATAAACCTTCAAGTATCCCACAGCTGGATTAGAACAGAGAAGCACAATATTCTACAAATAAGGTCTCTTATCTTAAAGAACCAAAGATCAGGGTCCCACAACTGGAACATAAGCTGCCATCTTCAAGACCAAGCCAGAAAATGTGTGGTCAAGGACAAGTAAAAATGCCACAAAGGTGTTTGGACCATTTTTTAAGTTGCCTTTTTCTTGAATTAACATTTGCTTGGTTGCTGTAAATCTATGATTATTTTTCAGAGTTATGAAAAAGTTCATTCTGGAAGTTTTTGTTTGTTCTTTGATGTTTATCTGTAAGGACACGAACTAGGAGTTCCTGCTCTGTCGTTTTGTTGATTTCATTCTATTTTTTACTTTTGATGAATATTTCACAATTCTTCAAATACTGCATCTTAGAAGTCTTACAACCAAGATGACAAGTCCCTGATATTATATCAGGTTTATTACCTGCTCTCTGGCATCACTGTATCACAAGTTACCTGGAGTATCCATGTTACTTAATGCTCACTAGATACAAGTTGCCTGATGTTGCAAACACACTGAGCTATGAATGATGTCCTATGAATTGCAAGTTGGTCAAGATCCCAATGTATCAGATTATGACAAAAAATTATAGTAGACAGACTTTAGGAACATGTATTTCAGCCACTATAAGGAAACAGTAAACAACTATGTTAGTTTTACTAATTGACATAAATTTAAAACAATAATGTTCCAGATAAATAGCTGCATTGCATTTGCTAGGACCTGTGTTTATATGTTCTGGTAAATAAACAAATGAAAAACCCTAAAATTATAGTTACCGGGAAAGTCACCAACTGATTAGGTTTAAAATTATACTTCAGGGCAGTGATGTCACCAAATGGTGACATAGATCAGTCCCAAACTTGCTCCTCCTCACAAGAAAAACTAACAAATATTAATGGACAAAACACCACTGAGAAAGTCCTAGAACACGGAGGTGAGCAGAAGCACCTCCCTGCACCACAGAGACCATGTCAGACCACGTTGGAAGGTTATGAGGAGGGCCTACAGCTGCATTGCCCCTTCCCAAGGCCAGTGCAACATTACATTGAGAAGTCTCCCTCAAACTTACAGTTCATCCAGTAGGAAAAGAGAGCCCACAGTGGACATGTAGCTCCCCCAGGATTGTGGGTCATTTTTGGGGAGTCCCCATTCCAGTCTCGTCATAGGGATCATGGAGGCATCTGTGGGGTTTGACCACTGATTGTGATAGAGAAGGGGGAGGGGCTTCTAACAATCAGTGCTCAGGTCTAGGCAGACTAATTTCCTAACCTGCAGTGCCCAAGTAGTATGTCCAACCAGTGGTTTTGCTCATCTGCAGAACCAAGAAGGTGGTATAGTCTGACCAGGGAACTCAGCTGGGAATACTTATGCCTGATTTGGAACATTAAATGAAGTGACTTGCTGACTCAAGGCTGATCTTCACCCTGTATAGGCACAGGAGCTACCATAGCCTTGCCTACTGCTGAATATAGCTCCTGGGCATGTCCAATCAGAAAGCCTGCCCAGAATATCTGGAAGCTGCATAGCCCAGCAATGATTAAACAGGAAGTCCAGTAGGCAGGGTTGGTCACCTACAGAGCAAAGTCAATGACATAGTTTGGCCAGTAAACTTGGGGTATGGATAGGCTTGAAGCAAGATCACAAAGGGCCTTGCTGAGCTTGGAGCTGATTCCCTGTTCTGACCAGGAAGGGGAACTAGCTCATAGCATCACTGACTGCTGAGTGCAGCAATAGCCCTTCCTGACCAGAGAGTCTGACCTAAGCACCTAGAAAATGGGATGGTCCAGCAGCACTTGTGTAAAGTCTGGCCAGGAGCTCTGCCTTTTTGCAGAGACAAGCTGGGAACCTCGCCTGGCTAGAAAGTTTGGAGCATAGGTCTGCCTATTTAGCTCCCCAAATAAAAGTCTCATCAGCTTTGGGGACTGCTGTACACTATTACCTCCCAGATGGGAAGCTATTCTGTAGCTCTGCCCACTGAAGAATACAGCCTTCAGCACTACAAGCCAGGAAATATAACCAGAGCTTCCAGGAATCTTGGTAACCCATCATGCAGCCCTGATTAAAGTGACATATGAGCAGAGAAACCAACAGCATCTCTATATCTGCAGAGTCAAGATGGTGGCCCCATTTGTCCAGGAAACTTATTGCACAGGTCTGTCTATTTGATTCCTTAAGAGCCTTGTTGATCTTGGTGTTTGTTGTACACCCCCAGTTAGACAGGGAAGGTAATTTATAGCCCTGCCTAAAGGTGAATACAGCCTCCAGCCTGACCAGAAAATCTAACTAGAGCTCCAGGGAATCTGTGTAGCTCATCTTGCAACTCTAATTACTGTAGCACTTGATTATAGAGCCTGACCATCAGCCCTACCCATCTATAGAGCTAGAATGTTAGCCCATCAGGCCAGGAAACTTGGTACATAGTTCTCTGTAATTTTATTCCTATAAAGAGCCTTGTGAGCCTATGAGGTTGTACAGGTCCCTACTCAAGTAAGGGATACTAATTTGTAGCCCCACCTACTGCTAAATAAAGCTTTCAGCCCGCCCATCTAAGGACCCTAAACAAAGCACATAGGGAGCTGCATAACCCATCCTACAGTCTCACTTACTTGAACAGAGAGCATGGCACAGAATTTTGCCCAACAGCAAAACAGTGGCAACCCCATTTGATCAAGATATTCTGTGTACAATCTAGCCTGATTCAAATCCCCACAAAATGCAAGCCTTGGGGTCCATTCTGCTGCCTTGCCACGGCAGGAAAGCTAACTCATAGCCCTGACTATTGCTGAATATAATACCCAGTACAGACTCTCTAGGAAGTCTGACCAGAGAACCTAGGCAATCATGAAACCCATCCTACAGCCTTACTTGGACAGGGAACCAAGGCAACAATCCTATCCAACTGTTCTCAGCCTATGGCAACTCCGTTCCCCCTGACCTCAGAATGTGGGCAGTGGCCTCACCCAAAAATAGACCCTGATAGTAAGCTCTACCTGCCCAAGTATATTACCAGCTGAGACATCCAGAGCACCAACTGAATGGACTGGTGAACTGTCTTGGCCAAACTAAACCTGTAAAGTCTAGAAGAGCAGATTGCTTTCTCAAATGTAAAGATACCAATATAAGGAATTAGGAGCACAAAAAATCAGGTAAATATGACACCACCAAAGAAAATTAATAAAGCTCCAATAACAGACCCTCACAAAATGGAGATTATAAACTGTTACACAAATAATTCAGACAATCCTCTTAAAGAAGTTCAGTGAACTATAAGAACACAGACAGAAAACTATTTGAAATTTTTAAAAAATGCATGAATAGCACAAGAAGACCAATAAAGAAACAGAAACCATAAAAAAATATTCTAGAGCTAAAAAATATAATGACTGAGCTGAGGAATTCAATATAGAGCTTCTATGGCTGACTTAATGGCAAGAAGAAAGAATCAGTGACCTAGAAGACAAGATATTTAAAATTAACCAGTTTGAGGAACAAAAAGAAAATGAATAGGAGTGAAGAAAGCCTACAGGACTGATGGAACACACACACACACATACACACACACACACACACACACACACACTCATTATTCTCAATATGGGAATTCTGGAAGAAGAGAAAGAGGAATTCAAAGAAAGTCTGCTTAAAGCAATGATGGCAGAAAACTTCCCAAACCTGGAAATAAAAGTGGACATCTAGATTCATGAGGCCCAAAGGATCCCAAAAAGGTTGAACCCCAGTAGGATTACACCAAAATATATTATAATCAAGTTGTCAAAAGTGAAAGCAAAGAAAGAATTTTGAAAGTAGCAAGTGAGAAGAGAGAATTCACATACAAAAGGACCCTCATATAATTCTTGGCAGATATCCTAACAGAAACTTTTCAGGCCAGGAGAGAATGGAATTATATATTCAAAATATTGAACAAAAAAACCTATCAACCAAAAATTCTGTACATGGCAAAGCTGTCATTCAGAAATTAAGGAAAAATTCAGAAATTAAGGAAAAATAAAGACTTTTTTGAACAAAGAAAAGCAGAGGGAGTCCATCAGGTTTAGTAACCTGAATTATAAGAAATGCTAAAGAGATTTCCTTGAGTAGAAGTAAAAGGACACTAATTAACACCATAAAACATAGATGGGTAGCACAAAACTCCCTGATAATGGTAAATATATAATCAAAGTTAGATTTTGTAATATGGCGATAGTAGTATAAAATTCACTTAAAACTATAGTTTAAAAGATAAAAAATGTACTAAAAATAACCATAACTACAATAATTTGTTATCAGATACAGAATTATAAAAGGAAAAGAAGTGAACTAACATCAATAACCTAAAATGTAAGGAGGAAGAGAAATAAAAGTATGGAGTTGCTATAAAAGTATTAAGTTGCTATAAGTTTAATATAGACAATTACAACTTTAAGATTTTTTTAATGTAAGCCCCTCATGGTAATCACAAGGGAAAACCTGTAGTCATTACAAAAAAGAACATGGTAGGGTGCCTGGGTGGCTCAGTTGGTTACGCGACTGCCTTCGGCTCAGGTCATGATCCTGGGGTCCCGGGATCGAGTCCCGCATCGGGCTCCCTGCTCAGCAGGGAGTCTGCTTCTCCCTCTGACCTTCCTCCATCTCATGCTCTCTCTCTACCATTCTCTCTCTCTCTCAATAAATAAATAAAAATCTTTAAAAAAACAGATGTTTAAACAAAAAAGAACATGATAAAGAAGCCAAAGCATATTGGTGACAAAATACATCAAAACACACACAAAACATACAACAGGGTGAGTTGCAAGGAACAAAAAAAACCATAAGACATTAACAATATGGCAGTGGTAAGTCCTTAGCTATTAATAATTACTTTAAACAAAGATGGATTAAATTCTCCAATCAAAAGTGATAGAATGACTGAATGGGTGGGAGATCAAATGATATGCTGTCTATAAGAGATTGATTTTAGCCCTAAAGATACACATAGAGAGGGTGAAGGGATGGAAATGATATTTAAAGCAAATCATAACCAAAACAAAACAAACAAAAAAGGCAGAAGTAGCTATATTTTTATCAGGCAAAATAGCCCTTAAAAATGGCAAAAAAATAACAAAGAAGATAATTACATAATAATAAAAATGTCAATTCATCAAGAAGATATAACTGTTGGGGCAGCTGGGTGGCTCAGTCGTTAAGTGTCTGCCTTCAGCTCAGGTCATGATCCCAGGGTCCTGGGATCGAGCCCCACATTGGACTCTCTGCTCAGCGGGAAGCCTGCTTCTCCCTCTCCCACTCCCCCTGCTTATGTTCCCTCTCTTGCTATGTCTCTCTCTGTCAAATAAATAAATAAAATCTTTACAAAAAAAAAGAAGATATAACTGTAAATATTCATGCATCTAACATTGGAGCACCTAAATTTATAAAGAATAAAGTAACAGAGCTTAAAGGTGACATAAAGAACAATGTAATAGGGCGCCTGGGTGGTTCAGTTGATTAAGCGCCTGCCTTTGGCTCAGGTCATGATCCTGGAGTCTGGGGATCGAGTTCCACATTGGGCTCCCAGCTTAGCAGGGAGTCTGCTTCTCCCTCTGACCTTCCCTCCTCTTGTGTTCTCTCTCTCTCTCTCTTTCTCATTCTCTCTCTCTCAAATAAATAAATAAAATCTTAAAAAAAAAGAACAATATAATAGCTGGGGATTTTAATAACCCACTCTTAACTATGGCTAGATCATCCAGAAGAAAATCAATAGGGAACACGCTTTGAACAACATGATACACCAAATGGATCTAACAGACACATACAGAACACTGTATTTGAGAACAGCAGAATGCACATTCTTCTCAAGCACACAGGGAAAATTTTTAGGATAGACCATATGTTAAGTCACAAAAAAATTCTTAGCAAATTCAAGAAGATTGAAATAATTTCAAATATCTTTTCTGGTAATGATGGTATGAAGTTAGAATTCAATAACAGGAGGAAAACTAAAAAAACTTCACAACTACGTGGAAATTAAACAAGACTCTCCTGAACAACCAATGGATCATGAGAAATTAAAGGGGAAATTAAGTATCTTGAGACAGATGAAAACAGAAGCACAACATACCAAAACTTATGGGATGCATCAAAAGCAGTTCTGAAAGGTAAGTTCTTAGCAATAGATACCTATATTAAGAAACAAGAAAGATCTCAAATAATCTAATTCTATGTCTCAAATAACTAGAAAGATAAAAACTAAGCCCAAAGTTAGCAGAAGGCAGAAAATAATAAAGATTAGAGTACAAATCACAAAGATCCTGAAAATAAATAAATAATAAATAAATAAAATAATAAATAAATGATTAATAAGTCAAAATGGATTAAAAATTTAAATATAAGATGGGAAACCATAAATATCTTAGAAGAAAACAGAAAAAAAGCTCCTTGACATAAGTCTTGCCAGTGATACTTGCATATGACATGTAAAGTCTAAGAAACAAAATAAAAAATAAATATGTGAGACTACGTCAAACTAAAAAGCTTCTGAACAGCAATGAAAACCAACAACAAAATTAAAAGACAACCAATAGAGTGGGAGAAAATACTTGCAAATGTGCAAGTATTTAGATAAGTGATTAATATCTAAAATATCTAAAATATAAAGAGCTCATGTAACTTAAAAGCAAAACAAAACAAAGCAAAAAAACAAAAAACAATTTTAAAAAATGGGCAAAGAACCTGACTAGACATTTTCCTAAAGAAGATATATGAATAGTCAACAGGTACATGAACAGATATTCAACATCACTAATCATTGTGGAAATTCAAATCAAAACTACAATGAGATATCAGCACAAGCCCATTAGAGGTTTATCATTCCATTAAAATCAGGATCTTGCAGTACCTTTTACTATAATTTCTGAAGTGCTTTAGACAGCCATTGCAGAGCATTTTAATAATGATGAAGAGCTCCTTAATATGATTGTTAACAATATCTTGGTGAAGAAAATATTCTTTCTAGAAATTGTTTGCCCACCCCTATTCTACATTATATATTATACTCTAAGTTATGAGAAGGAAATTATGGCATCTCATTTTTACTTAAGGTAGGATTTTATTACATTCTAATAAGAACCTATAACCTATATTAAGACATATTCTTACATCTGTGTTTACAAAATCCAAAATGAAGCCCCAAAAAATACACTGCAGGAAAAAAATATGTTGTGAGTTTTGCCAAATTAGAAGGCCTTGGGAAATATTTTAGGCTTTTCATGGATAATTCTTTAAAATAAAGTTTGAAAGAAAGCCTACATACATTCATAATAATTAGCCAGAGGTTATTCTTGTAGCAAATTTATTACTGAGAGGGACTCACAGATCTCAGAAAAGCAATGATGTTCATGGATATGCCTATTACAGTCAGTCAAAAGATACAGATGAAAATCAGCAAGGAAGAGGCATATATAGGTGAGGGTTCAGGAAACACAAAAACATGGAGCTTCCAGTTCTCTTCCCCTAGAGGAGTCATGTAGCCAGTGTCTATTTTTCCTAGAAATGATGAGTGACAATACACACAGAATATTGCCAATCAGGGGCACTCACCTGAGCATTGGTAGTCAGCATTTTTATTGGGATTAGATCTTGCCACATGACTAATTTTACTCTCCAGCCTTTCTGGAGGTCAAGTTGACAGACTTTTATCAGGCAAAACATTTCAAAGACTTACAAGTTATCTCCTAGGAGCTGAAGGCAAAGGCAAAACCTCTTCTTGGGCAAAGTTAATCCTTTAGTGTACACTGGTATGAACAAAAAAACAAACAAACAAAAAAACACTAATCAAGGGCAGTAACACAATCCAGGATCTATATAATGTATTATCTACAATTTCCAATATTCGATCAAATTTGTGAATCATATAAACAAGATGATGTTGTATTGAACAGTAAAGCCTCTAAAGCAACTATTACATGTATGTTTAAAGAATCAAAAAATATAATAAAATAATTAAAGGTAAATGTAATTTAAGCTAGCATACATAGGGAATTTCAGGGAAAAAAACATAATTGAGATTCAAAAGGGAATTAACATCAAGGTGATTGTACTTAATAATATACACTTGAAATTTGCTGAGAATAGATGTCAAATGTTCTCATGACAAAATAAATAAATAAATAAATGACAGATAGCTAGGGAAAACAAATATGTTAATTGCTTTGATTATAGTAATCATTTCACAGTGTATACGTATATCAAAACATCATGCACATATGTGCAATTTTTATGTCCAAAATAAATAAAAATATTTTAAAAAAATTGTAACTTCTCTATCTTACACTCACTTTTTTGTTCTCTGCTTTTTCTAGAATATAAAAAGTTCTATGATGAAAGAAATTTTTGATTTTTTTAAATTATCTTATTCCTAGAAACTATATCAGTATCTGATCATATAGTAAGTACTCAATGAAAACAAGGTATTTATAGGCAGAAAATTATAGTAATAATTAAAAATCCACTGGAAGACAGTTTTAAAAAAATGATACAATCTGAGGAAAGGAAAAGAAAAATTAGGGAAAATAAATAGATCCCCAGCGATCTGTGGGACAATAAACAATATATTTACTTTAAATGGAAATTTCAGAAAGAGAAGAGCATGATACTGAAGTACAAAAGAATGAGAAAGAAAAGCCAAAAATCTTCACCATTTGATGCAAAAATCAAAATTATAGGTTCAAGAAGCTCATTGAGTCCTAATCTGAATTCTGAATAAACATAAGGAGAACCAAATCTAGTCACATTGTAGTACAACTTCTCAACACCAATGTTAAGAAAATTGCAGAAGCACCCAGAGAAAAAGACAAAATTTGGTAGGTAAGAAGGATAAAATTATACTGACTAATAAGAAATAATGGAAACTGGGAAAAAAAGAAGAAGAAAGAAAAAAGGAGGGAAGGAAGGAAGGAAGGAAGGAAGGAAGGAAGGAAGGAAGGAAGGAAAGAAGGAAGGATGAAAGGGAGAGAGGAAGGAAGGAAATGTTTACAGGGATAAATGAAAATAAAAATCCTGAATTCTGTATCCAGTGAATATATCCTTCAAAAATTGGATTGAAGTAAAGACATTTTCAAATGTATAAAAACTGAGAGAATTTGTTGTCAGCAGGTCAATACTACAAGAAATAATAAAAGATGCCTTATACCAATTGGGAATTTAAATGTCCTGGAAGGGATAAAGAATACCTGGATTAAAAAACGTGGGCAAATATAAAAATTCTTAGTGTTCACTAATTTCAAATTTCAAGGTTTCAAAATTTATAACCTAGGATAAAATATTTCAAAGATTCTTCTATACATTTGTATGTTATTTATACTTATATTACTTAAAACAGTATATCTGCAAAAATTATAATAAAAATAATGAATTATTATGTCATGCTTGGTGATCAAACTAAAGTGAAGATGGAAGTTTAACTACATAGTCCTACATCAAAAATACATTTAAGCATTTTTTTATAAAATGATATATGGTACTTTAAAAGATAAATTAATTCTTATAATCATTACTCCCAGATAAGAGGAGAAAAAAATTTCCATTTGCTATTTATAAATATTTGTATACAACTATAAGCTATGGGTGAACAATGTTTTACTCCCATTAAATACAAAGTATAACTGGCAATAATTATTGTATTTTCCATTTAATATTGATTTTAAAATGCTAGAGACACCTATATGTGCTACATAAAATGTTTTGGTTAGATAAATGTGATTTACAGAGCTGGAAAAGTGATCTTATTCACTTGCCTTATTCATTTGTTTTATTTTAATATCAGTGCTCATTATGCTTCCTATCTGTACTATTGAGAATATAACTCAAACGAAAACTGCATATGGGGAAGTCTATGTTACCCAATGTATCTTATAGATAGTTTGTAGACATATGAATGGGTTCTGGCAATGAGATGTGAGTAGGGGTGACAAATGCTATTTTTATTTGCATTTTTTTAATGTTTTTATTGACAAATGCTATTTTTAAATCATAAATTCCTGAGGGTTTTTGTTTTCCTTCCACAATGACTTCAAAGGCCACATTGTCATGACAATGCCATTAAATAGAAAATGCCTGGATTCCTAAGCCCTCATCTGGAAAAGTGCTACCTGATCAATATGAAAGAGAAATAGAAGTTAACTATGTTAAGCTGTTACATTTTTAAGTGTATAAATTACTGAAGTCTATTCTGACTACTAGTGAGTGAAGCAAAAATCCTATATGAAATCGTTCATGATCAACCATAAGCAATGGCAAAGGTTTTGCCTGCCAAGCCTCAGTGGGAAAGCTGCCCTCCCACACCAGATGCAGCTCATAGCTAATACATTACAGTATTTTGGAGGGAGTTGCAGTTAAAGACTCAGTCCCTCTTAGCCAGACATGCTCTTATACATCCTAGCTCAGTTACCCCCACTTGGAGACTCCTTAAAGGGGCTTCAGCTGAGCCACTGTTGGGTCTGGGGAAACTTCTTTATCAGGGGGTCTTGGTTCAAACACTTTTCTCTACTCTGACTCAGTACTTTTTCACTCCTAAATTTCTACTTCTCACTCCCTTTAAACCAATAAGGGATCCTTTTGTTTAGGGCTTCTCAGCACTGAGACAACTCCCTCCATCTACACTGATCCACCTGACCCTGGCCTGGCACCCTTCCTTGGGTTCCCCCAAGGAAGGAATGGAACACTAGAAAGTCAGCATCATTTTTTACCTCTTGTTTAATTGTCACAATAAATGAATAAAGGCTTGTTTGTTATTTTTATTTTGCCTCATTGTCCTATTTGACTATCTGGGCACCTAGCAAACTGACATGGAAAGATTAAGTAATTTTACTAAAATTTATAGTTCTTAAGTGCCAAAGCTCCGCCATCAACACCCTGTTCCTGATTCCAAAGTGATTTTCTTAACAACTTACTACTCTTTACTCTCTACAAGATGAAGGGTTAAATTAGTGTAATTCTAACTCTTACCCAGACTAACCAGTCTGTTATAATTGTCAAAGTAGATTTATGTAGGTACAGATTTTCAAAAGTCCTAACAAGGTGAATGATTATAACCATGTAAGATGCTCTTATCACTTTTCTGATAAATAACTTGTTTTTTAATAGCCATAGAATACATAGATCTGGATAGCAATACTGTTTATAGGGTACCTGCATGGCTCAGTCAGTTGAGCATCCAATTCTTGACTCTTGGTTTTGGCTTAGGTCATGATCACAGAGTCATGAGATTGAGCCTGCCTCAGGCTCTGTGTTCAGCAGGGAGTCTGCTTGAGATTCTTTCTTTCTCCCTCTGCACACCCCCAAAAATAAATAAGTTAATTTAAAAAATGACTACTGTTTAATGATTTTTTTTCTCAAAATGGACACATTTGTCTCTAATTAGAAGATATAAGTATATCAGTCTCTGGGCATATACTGTTAAACTTCAAGAGAGAAAAGCCTGAATGTTCATAAGAATGCTTTTATTCTTTCATAAAATAAAAAATCATCAGATGCTATTAATCTGTGATTTAATTTCATTCTCTGTTGTTTTCTGTAGGTAATGTCATCTATTGTTACATCTGTTTTGTGGTAGAAAAACAAAGTTTAATGATGTCCATTTACATTTCTTCTAGGACAAAGAAAATGTTAATAGTGTAAAATGAACAAAAATAATTTTGTTTCAACCCACACAGGTTATTGTGTTATAAAGACTGGGAAATAAGTAGATTAGGGAAACATTCTGCTTAAAATGACAGAACTAGTTAGAGTAGGGCCTGAGTGTCAAACAAAGGAGCTTTTAGTCTTGTGAACCACATCTAATTCTGAAATAACATGACCTCAGTTTGAACAACATCCTCCAGATTATGACCTTCCTTGTGCACAAGAGCGGCACAATTGCAACTAAAACAATAATACAAGTGAGTCAGAGAGAAAAACAAAATAGTGAACCAAACTCAAGTCATCTCAATAAGTAGTCTACTATGGCTTATTAGAGTTCTTTTTTTTTCATTAAACATCTTAAAATGCCACATTAATGATTGGAATCCACATTTCCAGAGATTTATTCAAGTGAGATATGTATATAGCAGGGCAGCACTGGACCCCGTCCTCATGGACCTTATACTTTAGGCAACTGAGGTGGGAGAGAGAGAACAGGGAATATATAGGGAAAATTTATTGATTTGGTTAAACTCTCCTGTAATCCAGAATTTAGCACAATGGTCACAGCTCCAGAGGGCGATGCTCACACATTTTTGCAAACGGGGTTCTCTTTGAAGCAGGTCCTGAGATGGGATTTAAGATACAGTATGTTTAGTAAGCCATGCTCTTGATCAAACCTTGTGGAGGAAGGAGAAGAAAGCATTATTTGTCAGAAAAAGAAGCCAAACTGCAATATATGTCTATTTCAGAGATTCAGTTGATAACCTTTGGAGATTGTGAGGAAAAGTTATCACAAGTTAAGCAAAAATGGCTGGGCCTTCATACCACAAAGTCATTAAATGTGGACCAGCCTAGAAACGGCATACCTTCAAGCCAGAGGGCTTTTTGCATATGAGGCAATTCTTAAAGTAGGTAATAGCTAATAGATATTTGCTGACAGTGCTCCCAGACTCTGTGGTCCACTCCTTTCTAAAGGGATATCTGGATGCATATCACATATGCATATTATGCATATAACAGTCAATGCTTTGTTCTGCTTGGAGTTTTTCATATATTTTCAAGCAGCACTCCTCCACAGTTCAGGTAGTCATCACTTCCTGGGAAAATCTCAAAAGAAGATAAAGCGGGAAAAACTACAACCACTTCTGTTGCAACTGGTCTCAGTGTCTCAGGTGAAGCTCATTATCTCCCTTCTCCCATATCCACTTTAGATTTGCTTTGATGGTTTCGGTGGCCTATGAGGTGGCCTACTTAGATCAATATTCCTGAAACATGCCCTATGGTCATCATACCTCTCTCATACAGGGTTTGTTGCACTTGTCCATTTACTATCACAATTGGTCAAGGTAGTACCAAAAGGTACCTGAGTGGATCACCTGGGTACCATCCATACTCCTCCCTTTCTCTGTTATGTAACACAACCCTACATCCTTCTGATGATCAGGGTCAATTATTCCAATGATGTGTTTTTGTTGTTGTTGTTGTTGTTTCCTTTTGGTTCCAGAACACAGAAGACAGAAATGTCCAGGCCATAACCACATTTTTTAACTCAATGAAACCCTTGCATTTTTTTTTCCAATAGCAGAAGTGTTTCACATTTCAGAACCAAGATTTCTAATCCTGCAAACTTCAGAGTTTCAGAGACAGAAAGCTCAATTACTCAAGTAGGTCATTGCATTGATAATAAGTAAGCTGCTCATTCAAACCTTGGTTCCTGGATCCATGTATGTTTCCATTTGGAGACATAGCTCTATATACAAGTTGTAGTAGTTTCCTGTGGCTGCTGTAATAAAGTACCCAAAACTTAGCGGCTTCAAAAAACACACGTGTATGGGCGCTTGGGTGGCTCAGTCATTAAGCATCTGCCTTCAGCTCAGGTCATGATCCCATGGTCCGGGGATCGAGCCCCACATCTGGCTCCCTGCTCTGTGGGAAGTCTGCTTCTCCCTCTTCCACTCCCCTTACTTGTGTTCCCTCTCTCACTGTGTCTCTCTCTGTCAAATAAATAAAATCTTAAAAATAAATGTATTCTTTTAGAGTTCTAGAAGCCAGAAGTTTGAAATTGCTTTACTGAGTTGACATCAAGGTGTAACCAGGGCTGTGCTTCCTCTGGAGGCTTTATGGAAGAATCTGTTCTTTGCCATTCCAGATTCTGGTGGCTTCAGGCAATCCTTAGCTTGTGGCTGTATCAATCTAACCTCCAAGGTCAGCATCTTCACATCTCTCTGCTCTTTCTTTACATTGTTTTTCCCTCTGTATTTGTGTCTGTATTTGAGTGGAACAAGAAGCTCAGTAAGAAGCTATTAAAATAATCCAGCCAGGAGAGAATATTGACCTAGAATAAAGCTGTTTAACAGGAGTGATGAGAAATGAGTTGATGAATTTAAATCAATTTCAAATCTTCTGCCAACAATTTTTTTCATGGGTTGGTTATAAATTTTGAGACAAAGAAAAGAGAAAAGGATAATTTTAAGATGCTATGTGTGTATGTGTATGTGTGTGTGTGTGTGTGTGTGTGTGTGTGTGTGTGTTAGTTCTTAAAGTCAAAACTCCTACCTATGTTTATATGTTCTCTGCCCTTCCACCAGAGTGAGAAATGTGATTACATCATAACTATGTACAGGTTGTCTAATATATAGAAGGAGAGGTAATAAAACATGAATGCTATGACAATGTTTTAGTGATATGTCAGACCCTTCATCTATGTATTTCTCATCCAGAAGGATTATAAAAAGGATTCAATCAAGTAGGAACCTTCAAGGCAGTTTTCTGAATTGAATTTTTGGGAGCTATATATTCCAGGAAGGACACTTAGTTTCCTATTGTATTAGCCACTGTGACAGCAATATAAAATGTACAGGAAATATTATCTACATTACAAGACTTCTATGGCTTATTCATTTGCTTTGAACTGGTTGAGTCTCTCAATAGTTCTGTCTAGCAAATGCAAGAGTAGCCTGTGGCAACAACAGCATCTGCAGAAGGAAGTAGAAAAATTGGGTCATTCAGATCAGGTTCACAGAACTCAAGATGACTGGGAGCTACACCAAGGAAGCAACAGAAACAAAAGGGGGAGCCAAAGGAGAAAACAAAACAAAAACAATTGCTAATTATTAGCACCATTTACATGTCAGTTTTGCTTGACAAAACTTACTGATATGGGTAGTGAGCATGCCCAAAATTCATGTCTATAAGTATACCTGCAGACTCATTGTGAGAAATCTGTCTCCTAGTTTAAAGAAAAAAGAAAAGACAACATCAGGAAGTGGGAGAATGAGGATTATTTAGCTGAGGTTTAGAAGCAGAAAAGGGAATCACAGAGGTGGCTTACGGATGTCTCCTTTGTGTCAGAGCTCCCCAACTGCAGTGTTTTCAGATATTCTGCTAAAAAAAGTGGACTAGGGAGTGGGGTAACTGAAATTTTAATATGGTTTAAGGTTAAGAAGGAATTTCTATATTTCTTGAATTGATAAGTATCCTCAGTTTTCTCAATTGTGTGTGTGTTTAGTGAGGGGTCTAGAAACAACTGTTACATGAGGATAATGCAATCAGAAAAACTGTATCCAACATTATGAACCCAGAACTTTTCCATCAAAGAGTATTTGGGGAAAAATCATGATAATTAAAAAGAAGCAGAAATTGGGGCTCCTGGGTGGCTCAGTCAGTTAAGCTCAGGGTCATGGAATTGAGTCCCATGTGGCACTCCATGCTCATGCAGATTGTGCTTGGATTCTTTTTCTCTCTCTGTCCCTCCTGCCCATGTGCCCTGCAAGCTCTCTCTCTCTCTCAAATAAATACATCTTTAAAAATAAAAGCAGAAAACTGCTTTTCTATCTTTTCCAAGTCAAATATAGTTAAATGATTAAAATTTCATCATTTCAATAAAGTAAAAAGGAATAATAAATTAGAAATTGGCAGATGTGGTATGTCATGGGGCTTTGATTTTCTTGTGTGATTTGAAGTGAGTCATTTCATCTATCTAAATCTGATCCCATTTGAAGAATTAAGTAAATTTATTTATTTTTCCAACAAAAACTTTCAGCAACTTATTTCACTATTTCTGATATAATGAATGAAAATGAACAATGAAAGCTGTTGTTTTTCTTGCCACATCCTCCTTATACATTCACAAAATGGCTTATAACCTGAGAAAAAATGCAAACTACATTGGTGTTAGTTCTGAACTAACATCTGAACAATATAGGAGAGGGAGAAGTATATGATGAAGGAATGGAAGGTTACTAGAAAGAAGTACCCTATAAAAGAAAAAAGCAATCAGAATTCACACAGAAGCCTTTAAGTAGATCCACATCATATTCTTTAATGACAAACCTAAAAGAATGGTGATCTTTACTGATTAACTCAAAAGACCAGTAACACTATTCTTTTATAAAAATAAAGCATTGCATATACAGGAATCCACTGTAGCTAAATTTCAAAAGAGGTCCACTTTCCAGTGCAAAATTATTTTGTACAGGGCGCCTGGGTGGCTCAGTCGTTAAGCGTCTGTCTTTGGCTCAGGTCATGATCCCAGGGTCCTGGGATAGAGTCCCACATCGGGCTCCCTGCTCAGCGGGAAGCCTGCTTCTCCCTCTCCCACTCCCCCTGCTTGTGTTTCTGCTCTCACTGTCTCTCTCTGTCAAATAAATAAATAAAATCTTTAAAAAAATTATTTTGTACAAAATATCACTTGATAAATAAAATGCTATAAATCACCACAAAATTTTAGACAACTAATGTCCAGGTTTTTTTTCATTTCCTAGATATATTCTACTCATTATGTGCCTATGGAAATTTATTAAAAATAAATAAATTTAAAACTTCAGCTCCATAGTCACATTAACCATATTTTAATTGATATAGTTAGTGACTGCCATATTGAACAACATAGCTATAGAATATTTCTATCACTGCTAAAAATCTATTGATAGCACTGCTCTAGATTATTCTAAGTAGTGGCTTTCCTATCTCAACTCCCTTCTTCCAAATGAATCAAAGAGACCCATCTATACCTTCTTTAATCTATGTTAACCAGAATTGTACATTTTATAGATAAATAGAGCAGATGTTGACTGAATTACAGTATAGAGTGCTCTTTCTTAGCAGAGACATCTTATGACAAAAACAATAACAGGAAAACACAGTCTTAAAAAGTAAAAATGGCATATAATGTTAATTTTAATAAGACATTTGAAATGTTCACAATGTTTAAAGTTTTTAGTGTCTGAAGATATTGGCCTTTATAATCAAAGGTCTACTGAAATTCATAGGAGAAAAAGTTAATACAATCTTTGCTAGAAGATCGCTAAGGATTCAAGAGACTAAAGGATCCCATAAGTTCTCAAGTTGTTAATCACTTGAGGAAGGTATACATACTGAGAGCTCAGAAAAATGTAGCATAAATTTGAGCCAATGCCCCTGATGCTGACAAAACTGGATATTCTTTTACATAAAAAGAATAAAACTGGATCTTATGCTACTTAAAAATATTAAAATAAAATGGATTAAAAACTTAAATGTAGACCTGAAACCAAAAAACTCCAAGAAGAAAACATAGGGAAAACATAGGGAAAAACATAGGGAAAAACACCTTGACATTGGTTCTAGCAATAATTTTATGGATATGACACCCAAAGAACAAGCAACAAAAGAAAATATAAACAAGAGGAACTATATTAACCTAAGAAGCTTCTGCATTGTAAGAGAAAAAAAAATGAAAAGACAACCTATGGAATGGGAAAAAATATTTGCAAAGCACATATCTGATAAAGGGTTAATATCCAAAACATATAATGAACTCATATAACTCAATAGGAAAAATACAAACAAAATGGGCAAAGAGCCTGAATAGACATTTTCCCAAAGATATTTAAATGGCCAACAGGTATATGAAAAAGTGTTACTGTATCTAATCATCAGGGAAATGAAAATTAAAACTACAATGAGATAAAACATCACACATGTTAGAACGGCTATTATCAAAAAGATAAAGATAGCAAGTCCTAGTAAGGATGTGGAGAAATGAAACCATTGTACACTGTTGGTGAGAATGTAAATTGGTGTAGTCACTATGAAAAACAGTATGGAGTTTCCTCTAAAAATAAAAATAGGAATTTAGCAATTCTACTTCTGAGATATATGCAAAGGAAAAGAAATCATGATCTTGAAGAGATATCTGCACCCCTATGTTTATTGTAGTATTATTTATAATAGCTAAGATGTGGAGACATCATAAGTGTCCACTGATAGATGAATGGAAAAAGAAAATGTGATTTTATATATATATAAAATCAACCATAAGAAAGTGGAAAATCATGCCATTTGTGACAACATGGATGAAACTTGAGGGCACTATGTTAAGTGAAATAAGTCTGACAGAGAAAGACAAATACTCTGTGATTCCACTTGTATGTAGAATTTAAAAACAAAACAAAATGTTCATAGAAACAAAGAATACATTGGTGGTTGTTGAGGGCAGGAGGTGGGGGTGGGTGTGGGAAATGGTTAAAGATGGTAAAAGGGTACAAGGTTCCAGTCATAAAATGAATAAATTCTGGGGATATAATGTACAGCATGGTGACAGACTATAGTTAACAATACTGTATTGTATATTTAAAAGTTGCTAAGTTGATTTTCAAAATGTGCCACAAAATATGTTAAAAAATTGTAAGTATATGAGGTGATGGATTAACTAATTTTATTGTGATCATCATTTTGCAGAATATACATGTATAAAATCACTATGTTGTAAACCTGAAATTTACACTAGGTTACATATCAATTGTATCTCAATAAAGCTAGGAAAAAATATGAGAAACCAGGTCCTAGGCAAGTCCTATTAATTGTAAATATGCAGGATACAGCACCATGTATAAAAGGACTTTGGCAAAAATGTTAAACCTATATCTAATCATGCCTCTGGAGATAATTTCTATTTATAGGAAATATAGAGGCTAAAGAAACAAATTTCATAAAGAAGGAAACTTCAGAAGATAGAATATGGTACGAAACCACTGACTCAATTTCTGCAAGTCATTGGTATACAAAAGAAGCAAAATAGAGAGACAGGTTGCTTTAGATTACAATAGCTTCCTTAAAAAAATGATGAAGAAACATCATTATATGCCTAAACTTACATTTGTTAAATTTCTTACCACATATTGTTCATTAATTATATATGAAAAAATAACATGATAGTAAAAAATGGGTTGTACTATGTTAACAAAATAATCCAATTTAAGATAATAATGAAACAGCTGATATCACGCCTCTTGACATAATGCATTGAGAAGGACACAATATCACATAAATTCATATTAGCCAAAAGTTAAAGGTTAAGTCTAATGAGGATGTAGAGAAAAAGAAACTCTTGTACACTGTTAGTGGGAATGTAAATTGGTACAGTCAATAAATTCACTTAAGAAGAAATATCAGACAAACTCACATTAAGAGCCAACTGGATGAGTTCATCAAAACAGTCAATGTGAAGATACAAAAAGAAAGCTAAAGAATTGTTACATATATAAAAGCAGAGTATAATGTCATGCAACTAAATATGTTATGTGATATTGAATTGGATTTTATAGTAGAAAAAAATTAAAGAGATATTATTAATCAATTGAAAACATCAAGTATGGATTGTGGATTAGGTGACAGTATGTGTTAGAGTGAAATTGTTTGAGGTTGATAACTCTACTGTGGTTATGTAACAGAATGTCTATTTCTTAAGAATTATACTCTGAAAGATTTGTGAATAAGAAACTAGTATATTTCCAACTTGAAATGATTCAGAAATAGAACAATGCTTTTAGATATATAGATAGATCAATAAATTGATGGGAGAATTATTTGTAAAATGGTATAAAATCTAATCCATAGGTAGTGAATCTGTATAAAAGATATTAGATTTCATGGTACTATTTTGTAACTTTTCTGTAAGCATTCCTATAACTTAAATTACATCAAAATAAGAAGTTCCCAAAAGAAAAAAATACACTTCAGATACAAAACAACTAAATGTGATATAAAGAACTTTTTGGAGATTCATTTACACAAACCAGCAAATGGGTAAAAATATTTTTATGAAAAAGCAAGGAAATTTGTTTAGACTACAGGATGATATTAAGGAATCAATTAGTTTTGTTAGATGTAATCGTAGTATGGCAATTATATGAGAAAATTCATATTTTTTATTGATGCATATTGAAATATGTAAGTATAAAATGCCATGATGTCTGGAATTTGCCTTAAAATATTTCAGACAAAAAAAAAGTAAAGAAAAAGGAATTATAAGAAACCCAGGTGAGGTAAAATTTTGGAAATTTTTGAATACGGGAGATGGGCATATTTTTACACTATTTTTTACTTAACTTTTTTTCATAATAAGAATTTTAAGAATAAGTGCCAAAAAAGAAGGAAAAAAAAACAATTTGGAGTAGCTCCTCTGTTCCTAGAGGTTCTTTAAGACCGAGCCATGTTCTGCAAATGCAGTGTTAGCATTTTCCAGGAGTCAAATGTTCTCAGTACAGTACTGTATTGGCTACCTTTTCAACAAAAGTAGGATAAAAGTTGTATCACTATGAGGAATTTACTATACTCATGAGAGTTCTGCATTTTTTTCAGACATGCTTTTATAGGAATAAGGTTTCCTTGCTTTCTTGAGTTCAGAGGAAAAGAGTCCTACCTCTAAAAAATGCAATGACTAAACCTGTATCCACAAGCTTCCTTCTTTTCAAATGGTCAAATCCCACTTATCAGTTAGTAAAAAAAAAAAAAAAAAAGTCTACTGTAAGCCTTTATTTAAATGGCCCCAAACTGGAACCACAGAAATTTGGATGACAAAGAGACAATGAGGATATCCTAAACTTGTGTTCTCATGAAGGGAGAAATGGAGAAATGATGCTTCCTTAGGTGGGCAAATTGGATATAATGGATTGAAGGGAGTATTTTGGAAGGAGAATGGGATGGAAGAAATAGAGACAGGTTAGGAGGGAAGGAACATCCGCAAGAAAAACCCTTCAAAGCCTAAAATTGTGAGATTATTCTCCACTTATCTTGGTAAGAGGCAGCAAAAACTAATTAGATGAAGCTATCATTCTTGGTCTTCTCATCAGTTCTGCTCAACTTTCATCAGGTAGATACCTTCATCAGGTATAAAACAAAAACAAGTGTATTAATTCATTATTTTTTAATTGACAGATTTTATATTTTGGAACAGTTTTAGGTTTATAGCAAACATGAATGGAAAATATGAAGAATTTCCACATACTCTCCCTTTCTCAACAGCTCCTCCCACCATTAACATCCTACTCAGTGTGGTGTATTTATACAGTTGATGAGCCTACACTGACATGCCATTAACACCCAACGTTCATAGTTTACATGAGGCTCACACTCTATGAATTTTGACAAATGTAAAATGACATGTATTTATCATTATAGTATCATAAATAAAAATTTCACTGTCCTAAAATTCTGCTGTGTTCCATTTACCTAACCCTCCCTCTCTCCAAACCCCTGCCAACCACTGATTTTTCTTTACCACTCTAGAGTTTGTCTTTTCCAGAATATCATATAGTTGGAATCATATACTATCTAAACTTTTCAGATTGGCTTTTTTCACTTAGTAATATGCATTTGAGTTTCCTCCATGTCTTTTTGCTGGCTTGATAACTCATTTCTTTTTATTATTGAACAATGTTCCATTTTATAATGTAACACTATCCATTCACCTGTTGAAAGACATCTTGGTGCTTCCAAGTTTGGGCAATTATGAATAAATCTGCTATAAACATCTGTGTGTAGGTTTTTGTGTGGACATGTTTTTAATTCTTTGGGGACAATACCAAGGAACAGGATTGCTGGACTGTATGGTAATAGTCAGTGTACTTGTGTAAGAAACTGCCAAGTTGCCTTCCAAAGTATCTTTACCATTTTGCATCCCTACCATCAATGAATGAATGTTCTGTTGCTCCAAATCCTTTTGATGCTGTCTGTGTTTTAGATTTTAGCCATTCTAATAGATATGTAGTGGTATCATATTGTTGTTTTAATGTATAATTTCCTAATGACTGGTAATCTTGAACATTTTTTCATAAGCTTATTTGTCATCTATGTAATCATTACTGATCATACCTTTTGCCCATTTGTGAATCAGTCACTCATTTTCTTATTGTTGAATTTTAAGAGTTCTTTGTATATTTTGGATAACATTCCTTTATCTGATTTCTTTCACAAATATTTTCTACTAGCAGTTTTTAATTTTAATAAAGTTCAGCTTATTCTTTTTATGGATTGTGTGTTTGGTGTTGTATCAAAAAAGTCATCACCATGAATGGATAAGGAAGATGTGTTATGTATATACAATGGAATATTACTCAGTGATCAAAAAGAATGAAATCTTGCCATTTGCAACAACATGGATGGAACAGAATGTTCTATGCTAAGTGAAATAAGTCAGTCAGAGAAAGACAAATATCACATGATTTCACTCATATGTGGAATTTAAGAAACAAAACAGACGACCATAGGGGAAGGAAAGGAAAAATAAAATAAGATAAAAACAGAGAGGGAGGCAAACCGTAAGAGATGCTTAAATATAGAGAACAATTGCTGGAGGGAAGTTTGGTGGGGAGATGGACTAAATGGGTGATGGGCATTAAAGGAGGGCACTTGGGATGAGCACTGGGTGTTATATAGTAAGTGATGAATCACTAAATTCTATTCCTGAAACCAATATTATACTATATGTTAACTGATATGAATTAAATTAAAAAAATGTATAACAATTCATGAGGGATGTTCATTATATTATAAGGTATATCCTTCTTACTATAAACCTTTCCTGTCCAATATAATGATTGTTTACACTTGTTTGTTGGTTTGCACACTGTTATGTCACTCAGCACTGCTTTATTTTCAATTCTTCAGATCATTTTGCTTTAGATACTTCTCCTAGGTTCTGCTTTTTGGTACAGTCGACCAATATTTAATAAAATAAAATGTTTAGAAAAAACGTCATCACCAAATGCAAGGTCAGTAAGATTTTTTATGCTTTCTTCTAGAAGTTTTATAATTTTGCATTTTACATTTTGGCTTATATACCTTTTAATTTAATTTTTATGAAGGTTTCAAGGTCTGTGTCAAGACTTTTTGTTTGGAATGTAGATTTGTTTCAGAACCATTTGTTGAAAAGAATATCCTTTATTGAATTGCCTTTACTTCTTTATCAAAGATCAGTTGATTATATTTGTAAGGAAATACCTTTTTTTTTTTTCACTTGATGATAGCACCAACTCTCTCTTGGGCATTATTAATCACAGGGTATTAAAGTCTGGCAGATGACTCCACAACCATCCAAACCTATAGGGTTTCTTAAATTGTTTTGATACAACTCTACCTCTATCTTTGCCTCTAAGTTTGGTAGAAACACCATCTACGGGCAAAAAATATAATTTGTGTTCTAAATATCCTTTCCTTAAGCCTGGAATTTCAGGCAATCTGAAAGGCCAGTGGAAAATAAATATTGTTTGTATATATTTAGACAAGTCAACTACCCAATTTCAGTTAAACAGCGAACAAACTTAGACTCACTCAATTGGACATAAATGATGTGCAACAATTTTGCCAAGTTACTCCTAAATGACTACTAACAAGAATTATCCTGAAAATATGATAGATTTTACCTCTAAATTTTCCCCTAAAATAATTATTTTCTTTTCCCTTTTCTTCTTTCCCCTCTCACTTCATAGAGAATTCTATTTCTGTGGAAAGAATGTGACCACCAAAGAGAATTTGAGATGAAGACACAGAGCATTTAAAGATACCTATATTTTTACACAAAGATATGGCTAGTCCAGAACATAGGAAATAAGGAAGAGAAATCTTCAGTGAAATCTGATAACACTGTACTTAAGGATTATACTTTGCACAAATTTATAAACAAAGACTGATAATTAGTAATAAGGTCACTGGCACAAAATGTAAACAATCCATAACAGATTAGACCATGTTAGAAAAAAGATTAATGTTGAATAAAGAGTACCTAGATTGGCATAAAATATAACCATAGTCATATCCATTAAAGGTTGGTTTCCTGGAGAAAAAAATAAAAAACAAAACTGCCATTATAACAGAACATACTCTATGATCTCCACACTCTGTTGTATGCAAATTACTTAAACTATGTTTAGTTCTAATTTGGAAAGTGTGGCTCAAATGTTCTGTTCATTAATTTATTTTTTAAAGATTTTTTTGTTTATTTATTGACAGAGAGAGGGAGAGAGAGAGCAAACACAAGCAGGGGGAGGGTGATGCAGGCTCCCCACCAAGCAGGGAGCCCGACACAGGGCTTGATCCCAGGACCCTGGGATCATGACCCGAGCTGAAGGCAGACGCTTAACCGACTGAGCCACCCAGGTGCCCTGTTCATCAATTTAAAAGAAATTACAATTACTGTCACATATTGCTGTCTCACCTAGATAAATTTTCCTATTGAATCAATATTCTGCTGCCCAGATTGAACAAAACCATGTGTACAACTTCTTATATACTTGAGCTGAGGAGAGATGCTCTATATGGATTTAGAATTAGAGTTGTAGTCAGACTGGGTTAGAATCTTGCTCTTCCCATTTATTGCATTTCTTTTCTGAGGTAGATTTCCTGAGTTTTCGAAACACCAATTTCTCCACTAAACATAACTTAAATCACAAATACGTAATAAATTAGATAATATACATAAAGTGATTGTACCATATTTGCCTGTAGTAATATCTCTCTCTCTATTCACTGTTAGCTATTTATTGCCATTAGTAGTAGAACTGTTGCTAGTGATGTTTTACAAAGCATATCTGTATGTAGGTAAGCCCATGTTAAGATTTTCTGTACATATATTCTTACCTCTGCGTAAATCAAGCTTTACTTGATAGCTTGATAGCTATCAGATAGCTCAAAGTATTAAAGTCCAGTGAAAAACTTTGTGAATTACCCCCTTCAAATAGAGATAGCCATACTGCACTAAATTATGTTTCTAGATGCACCAGTTTTTAAGAACAAATGCAATTTGGAGGGGAAAAATATGACTTTCCTCTTTAGTCATCTGCCCATAACACTATTCTACAGATTCTCCCTGCTAATAGGTTTTGAGCTCCAGAGATGGCAATGAAGGTACTAGGGAAGGTTGCAAGTAGATGAATGCTGTTAAGAATCTCTTCTCCATTTCGAGATTCTCATAACTGGAGCAAATGTAATAATCATAAAATTCAGAAGTTCTATTTTGTTGCAGATACAAATTCTTGACTTTTTACCTATTTCTATATAGTTAAATATGCAAAGATCTGAAAATTGCTTTCATTATTTTTCTCAAAAAATTCATGTAGGAGGAATTTGGGAGCACAATTTTAGAGCAAAAGTTAATACACATATACACATATATGCAGACAAACATACATACATATACAGACATATATAAAATATGTGCATATATATGTGTGCCTTTATGCATAAAGATATAGATGTATCTTTATATATAAAGACACACATTTGTGATGGTTAATTTTCACTGTCAATTTGACAGGGCTACACAGGGTGCCCAGGTATTTTGGCTAAAAATTACTCTGGTTATGCCCATAAGAGTGTTTCTGAAAGAGAGTAACATTTGAATTGGTAGACTAAGTAAAGAAGATGGTCCTCCCCAGTGTCAGTAAGCCTCATCCAATACGTGGAAGTCCTGAATAGAACAAAAGTCCTGAATAAGAGAAAATTTGCTCTGTCTTCCAGCAGGGACATCATTACTCTCTTGCCTTTGGACTTGGACCTGAACTGGAACTTACACCTTTGGCTCTCTTTGTTCTCAGTCCTTCAGCCTTGGACTAAACTTACATACTATCAGATCTCCTGAGTCTCAAACCTTCAGACTAGGACTAGGACTAGGACTGTATAATGGGCCTTTTTGGGTTCTTAGCTTGTGTGTGTATGTGAGTGTGTGTACATACACACACACAGGTAAACTGAACTCTGCAAGATGCAGGATATAGAGATAAATAGATTAAAGCCTAGCTCAAGGAGATCACAGCTGAAGAGAGAAGGCAACCACTAATAAATAATTTCAATTTAGTAAAAAAATAATACTCTTTTGCTGCTTCTAAAAGACTGTAATGGCACAGATTATGGTGCTTTTGATTCATATTAGAGTTAGTGCTTGAGCTGGTTCTAGAAGAATAGGTGTATGTCAAGCCAAATATTCAGCATGTTTCCAGGTAATGAGGCATACAGCAGTGTGGCACAATTAAGACACTCAAGTTGTGCACTGGATGATCACTCAGAAAAGCACTGAGAATAGGAACTGCAGAGCAGGTGAGCTGCAGATCTCAGGAGTCCTTTGCAAGAACATGGATGGAACTGGAGGGTATTATGCTGAGCGAAATAAGTCAATCAGCCACTGGATTGCTTTTAATCAGGAGAGTGACAAAACTGATTTGTTCCCTAGAACACTAGCTTTGTCAGAAGTATGACAAATGGAGCAGAGGGACAAGAGAGAGGAGTTCATGCATTTGTTTATTACCTCAAATCTATTTGTTTGCTTGCTTTTTCAAAGACTTTTGAAAAAAAATTGGGTCTCTAAACATTGTAAATATAATCTTTTTATAATAAAACAAATTTGCCTACACTGTTACTTGTAATAACTTCTTATATTATGGCAACATGCTTAAAAATTTTTTGGACTACAAATGTCTCGGCCTGAGAAGCATTATATCCTTGGCTTCTCCAAGTATGAAAAAACAGTTCTCCAAATCAGAATTTCTTTTTTAAAAAGATTTTATTTATTTATTTATTTGAGAGAGAGAGAGAGAGAGAGCATTAGTGAGGGGAGGGGAAGGGAGTAGAGGGGCAGAGTGGGAGGGAGAGGGAGATAGTCCCAAACAGACTCCATGCTGAGCACTGAGCTCTATGCAGGGCTTTATCTCCAGACCCATGAGATCATGATCCAAGCTGAAACCAAGAGTTGGGTGCTTAACTGACTGAGCCACCCAGGTGCTTCTTTCCAAATCAGAATTTAACTCAATGAATTGACCTGGGCCATTTGGGAAATCTTGGATTAATAGTGTAATTTTTTTAGAAACAAACCCTAGTTTGTGCAGTGTATGTGGATCCTCCATTGAGCTATAGTTTCTACTGAACAAGAAGCAGGGTCCTCAACTTCAGAAAACAATTTAATAAATATGAAATACTGGTGGGAAAATAGGTATCAAGGAATTACTTTATTTATTTATTTATTTATTTATTCATGTATTCATTCAGTTATTTATTTATTTTTAAAGATTTTATTTATTTGACAGAGAGAGAGAGACACAGTGAGAGAGGGAACACAAGCAGAGGGAGTGGGAGAGGGAGAAGCAGGCTTCCCGCTGAGCAGGGAGCCCCATGCAGGGCTCGATCCCAGGACCCTGGGATCATAACCTGAGCCGAAGGCAGATGCTTAACGACTGAGTCACCCAGACACCCCAAGGAATTACTTTTAACCAGCCAATTTGTGTTTCAAGTCCCACAATGTGGCACCTTATTCTCTCTGAAAAAGTGGGAAGCCATTCATATGAGAGTAAGTGGGTAAACAACCAAAAACAATTAATACAGATGAATAAAACCTTGAAATGTTTTTCAATAGTATTTAAAGCTTTATGCTATATTGCTTCAGAAGAGCCACTGAGAAGTGGGCTACTGTCCATCTGGACCAGTGTCCCAGTCTGTTAGTTGAACCAAGAGAAGTATATAGTTTTTCAGAAGACTCCTCTTAAAAAAACATGTATTTAGATGAACCATGAGAGACTATGGACTCTGAGAAACAGACTGAGGGTTCTAGAGGGTAAGGGGGTGGGGGGTGGGTTAGTCTGGTGATGGGTATTAAAGAGGGCACCTACTGAAGGGAGCACTGGGTGTTATACACAAACAATGAATCATGGAACACCACATCAAAAACTAATGATGTAATGTATAGTGATTAACATAACATAATAAAATAAAAAAAAGTGTCAAGGACACATCTCCTGTTTATGTCAAAAACATTTTTTTTTCTTCTGGCTTCTTTATTAGTCCTTTGAATGGTGACAGAGCATTGAGGTGGTACATGAAGTATAAAGAAAAAATATGTTACATTTTTCATTATTTGTCCTCTGAGTAATACACATTTCACCCTAACCTCTTCATGTACTCTAAAGTCAGGCTTGAATCCTCTTGAAGATAAGAAAAATTGCTCAGCTCCTGGATGTTGAACTTTGAGTTCACAGTTTATTTCCTTAAACAATCCTTGAGTAAAACACATTTCTTGGTAAATAGTCATGTCTGGGTCATCTAAGAAAACATCTACTCTGAGAAACATTATTTCACATCTTTAGTCATAGGTGTTCCCACAGGGAAAATATATGATTATGTATTGTAATTCATCTGAATAATGCTGAGCCCAATCTAGCTATACATTTTTTAGCCACATATTGACACAGAAACTTAAACATGAATAGGTGTGTGTGTGTGTGTGTGTGTGTGTGTGTGTGTGTGTGTGTGTCTATGTGTGTGTTTGATAATTATGCAGTAGACCATAGGGGGAAAAACAGTGATGAGCATAAAACAGGTGACTGTTTGGATGTAAGCTGCAAAAAAGCCCCCTTTTTCTAGTTCCTGATTCTTGCCCTGCTTGTCAAATCCTCTATGAATATTCCTTAAGTTTACATGGATGAGATATACCAAGAATATTTTCAGTAATAACAATTCATAGTAAAGAAACAGAAGATGAGGCAATGCAAAAAGTTTTTCCTCACAGAACCACTTGATCTGTATTTCAACTTTTTCAAGGTTGAGGCATACAACAGGTATTTTGAAAATGTAATGTAATATCATCATTTTGGAATATAGCCTGAGCTGTGATCTGCTCTTAGTTTACTTAGCATAGTGGGCTTCAACCATTTTTATGCCTGTACCCCATTTATATGTGCAACAGTATTCCATCAATTAATATTTTGCACTTTGTATTGCCCTGAAGGTTATAGAGCTAGTAATAGCAGAATGTATACTAGAATTTTCTAGCTAGAAATTTATCTCATGATCACATACCAACTCCTAACATGAGCAGTCACTGCAAAGAGGGAGGATATGGTAAAGAACTTTTTGGATCATGGCTGGTTGCCTTATTCTTAAACCATACAAAGCTTTCATTGTCTAAAGCAAAAGTTTCACTTCCCTGTCTCTCAGTTACATAAAGGGAAGTTATTATCAAAGCAGTTAATAAATAATAATAGTAATGTGAAGACCCATGGCTGCCCACCAATGAGCACTTGAGAAAGTCGTTTGAACAAATCAGAGTAAGGAGACATAGAACATTTAGAAGTGCTTAGCAGGGTCATATTGGGAGAAAATTTTGCTGCAACTTTGCAATAGAAATTCAAATATAATGATATTTTTTCTGAGAACAACAAACATGGGCCTATACTTATTAACAATAACTTTAAATTATAGGAAATGGCTACCCTATAGAGATATTCTAGGTGGGCACTTATGATTTCAGGCGTGGTTTTATAAAAGCAAACTAGCAAGTTTCTAATTACATCTTGTTGGTGGTGAAATGGATCATAAGAGAATGAAAATTTGTTATGAATTTCTCAGAACATGAATTTTAGTTCATTTTAATTAAAAATTAAGAGCACTTTTAGGAACATCACAAAATGAAAAGAATAAAGTTGAAATACTTTCAAATATCACTTATCTAAACAGTGACATGTTAACAAAAATTTTAAAAAAAGTCTCTAAGTTAATTCTTTACCTAACTATAAATTACTTCCACAATCTTTCTATTAATTTGTATTTCATTCATTTTTTTGCATGCTTTCTTTCCCAATATATTTGGCTGCCTTTAGTGAATAGTGTGTATGGAAAATAATATGTATCAGTAATTCTGTAAAGAGATATGCACTTTATATCCTCTGGCAGAGAGGGTTACACATCAAAGATTCCTACTGACAGTCCATAACAACTTCTCAACCAGGTCTTACATTCCTCAGCCGTCTTGCCTCTAAGTGGAGTAATGTGACTACTTTTGAGCAATGGAATGGGAGTAAAACCTATGTATAACATTTCTGGGTCTATGTGTTTATATGTCCGGTATTTCTTCTTTTCTTTTTTGGAAGTTTTGGTTGTGATGTGGTGAAAATGACTACATCACAGAGGAAAGAAGACTGGATTGCTGAATTACCACTTGAGAAAGAACCCTCTAATCAGAAACATCTATGTTGGACTTTATGTGAATGAGTAATACATTTGTATATTGTTAAGCTACTGAGATTTGTTTGTTTCTATTTGTTTTGCTGTTGTTATAGTAATTACCCTAACCTGAGTAATATATATGTGTAATCATTAAAATACTCTGAATCAGGTACAATTATTATGCCCATTCTACAGATAAATTTAGCTAAATTTAGCTCAGAAAAAGTAAGTACTTGAACAAGTTAGTAAATGGCAGGGGATATATTGAACTGAAGGTTGCGTAATTCTAAAGGCCATGTATTTAACCAAGAGTGACACTTTAATAATAGAGACATCTCTACTTCATAATGGAATTCATTGATTCAAAGATGTTCCAGGCATTAAGATAAAAGAAACAGGCGTAAAAGAAAATGACATAGTTGAGGGTTGATTAGATTATATTCTTTTCCAAAAATCTCTATTCTTTCTCCTATTTTTGTCATGCTGCAATGACTACTAAATCCACTGATTTGGGAGTTGGCTATGTAACTTGCTTTGACCAAGGCATAGATATGGGATTGATGGTCAGCCTGTTAGGGGCAGCAGCCTTAAAGGTATCATATGTTTCTGCGTACATTCTTGAGTTTCATCCCTGTGCATGAGGAAATTATAAATAGTGGCTGTTCTGTGTACTCAGGTTACAGAGTGAAAAGACAAAGGGAGCAGACCTGAAGCTAGTCCAGCTAAGCCCAGCTAAACCCACCTAAAACCAGCAGAACCCAGCTGAATTCAGCTAAGTCATAGATAAGCCACACTACCATGAATGAGAAATAATTATTTCATGTTGAAAAACACTATGGTTCTGGGTTATTATCTGATGATATATTTGATATGGAAGGAAAAAAAATGAATGTTTAGAATATAGATTGCCGCTAAAGCAAGAAGATGTGATTGAAATGACAAGTTGAGGCTAGATTGTGATTGACCTTATATGCCATGCCAAGAAGTTTAAAGAACATATTATAAGAACTATAGAGTTATTAGAGTGACATGAACATGTGCTCCATTTTGGTTTACTGATATAAGTAGTTTATCTTCTGACCATAGAAATACTAAAAAGAAAGAAAGAAAAGGAAAGAAAGAAAGAAAGAAAGAAAGAAAGAAAGAAAGAAAGAAAGAAAGAAAGAAGGAAGGAAGGAAGGAAGGAAGGAAGGAAGGAAGGAAGGAAGGAAGGAAGGAAGGAAGGAAGGAAGGAAGAAAGAGAAAGACAATTAAAAGTCTTGTTGAAGGAAGGGAAAGTTTAGAAAGGTAGTAAACATGCCATGGGTCCAGTAAGTCTTGTATCAGGTGTATCATACTTGGTTTATGCATCATTTACTTTGATTTCTGACCACAATGACTGTAACATTGGCTTGTCTTATTACTGCCTTCATAGAACCAAGTAGCTACTGTTAAAGCCATGGTCATTATAGTTCAAGAAACTCCATGAGTAGTGTTATTGGCAAGGAGAGACTGCTTTGCCTGTTCACTGGCCAAAGGGTATTCTCAGTTACTCTGATCTTTCCTTTTCCACCTGGGATTGTCCAGTGAAGAAAACTAGAAGTTCAGGAAAGTAAACAGTGCATAAGGGGGATGGTGACCAAAGAGAACTAGAAGAATACCCTCCCTGTTCTGAGATACAGTAGTATTTACTGCCTCTCTGAAGACATCCTGTGAGATAGTATAATTGTATGCTGTGCTCAGCCAAGGAGAACATCCTCTTGCATTTATTCTCCCTCCTTCCTACTTATTTCTAATTTTAAAAAATGGGTTTTTTTTTTGGTGTCAACTTTTATCCTTTTTCTTTCTTTTTTTCCACCCCACCTCAGGAACTTAGAGAAATATAGCAAGCTAAACAAAACAATGTTTTTTTTTTTTTTTTTTCTGGCCTTCATGTCCAAGAACAGTGCTCACTCAAAGAATATTGGCTTGACATTAGAAGGGAGCTTGAGTCTAAACTCATTCAGTTATGATTTCAGTGATCTTAGATAATTCCTTTAAACTGCTTAAGCCTCACTTTCCTTATCTATGAAAGGAATTGATCCTTGCTCACAGAGTTCTAAGATAACATGAGTTAATCGGTACAGAATTATTAAACAGCACTGCCTATGTCCTCAAAGTGTCAAAATAATCCTCGGAGGGAGAGATGGTGCAAAATGTGGTACAACAGAGAAAGTTTTGGTAATAACTAAAAAGATATATGATTTGGATGTACAATTGATATTTGTTTTGAGGAATGCAGGTTAGTGCATACTGTTTATAGTATGCTGGGCCTATGCCTTTTGTATAAGTTTGTATAAGTTGTATAAGTTGATACATACTAACTTATATAAAACTAAGAGTAATTCAGGGTGCCTGGGTGGCTCCCTCAGTTAAGCATCTGCCTTTGACTCAGGTCATGATCCTAGGGTCCTGTGATCAGTCCTGCAGTAGTAGGGCTCCCTACTCTGTGGGAAGTTTGCCTCTCCCACTCCCTCTGCACCTCCCCCATGCTCGTGCTCTCTCTCTTGCTCACACTCTCGCAAATAAATAAATAAATAAAATCTTTAAAAAGGCTTACAGTAATTCTATGACAGAGGTATGGAAACTGGGCAACAGAGATGTTGAGTACACACCCACAAGCAAGAAAGTTTTGGATCTGGGACCCAAATCCAATATGTGTTCATAATCACTATGACAAAATGACAGTCATATTTTGAGGAGAAAATTGAGCACTTTTAACAGAGGTCAAACTTGGGTGGCTATAGCAAAAAGGCAGTCTTTATACTCTGTGTTTTGCAATTATTATTGATCATCATAAAACCCCATTTCATCATATACATTGATGCTAGCAGTAACAGTATGTTTTAGCCTCAACAACACTGCTTAGGAAAGGGTAAGGATCTCCCTGTGACAGATCCCTGCAAAGTAGTTCTGGTAAAGAGGAGAAGAGAAGGTAGAATACATTTGCCATTACTTGATATTTTAGTGCAGGATTTATTTATTCAAGACCATGGACATTTTGGATCAGGGCTTTGTTTTGTGTAATTTATACCTATATGTTTATAACTTAAAGAGTGTCATTGAGAATACTACTAATAAATATACAGGACATGGTCTCTCATTTTTAAACTTACCAGTTATCATCCCTTCTTTTTAAAAATCAGCCCCATTAAGGTGTAATTTCATACTATATAATTCATACAAATTTGATGAGTTTTACAAATACTTATAGTCTGTGTATCCCAGGATATGGAATATTTCCATTACACCAGAATTTTTTATTGCTTTCCCCTTTGCTGCTCAGTAAAAGGGCAGAAAAGCTACACAGTGGAAAAAAGGGGCAATGGATTTGTACCTAGAATATATAAAGGACTCATACTTTTTTTTTTTAAGATTTTATTTATTTATTTGAGAGAGAGAGTGAGAGAGAGAGAGACCATGAGCAGGGTGAGGGGCAGAGGGAGAAGCAGATTCCCCACTGAGCAGGGAGCCTGACATGGATCTTCATCCCGGGACTCCAGGATCATGACCTGAGCCAAAGGCAGCTGCTTAACCGACTGAGCCACTCAGGTGCCCCAGGACTCTTACATTTCAGTAATAAGAACAAATAATCCAACTAAAAGTAAGCAAGAGTAGAAGAGTTGAATATATACTCCCCACCCCCAAATATGTATTACCCATATTCTAAAAGAAGAGAAATCAAGGGCTTAGAGAGGATTAATAACCAGTCCAAGTTTACCTCTGATAAGTGGTAGATTTGGGATTCAAATTGGGAGTCAATTTGAAGTGAAATCTGTGTTCTTTAAGTGAGAAGGAGAAAGAGAAAGAGTAGAGAGAAAGAGAGGTAGGGAGATAAAAAAGGAAAATATAGTGATAGTGGTCATTATTTGAATGAGTTACCCAAAGCCCTACAGTTTTACCTCACATCAAGTCCCAAAGGATGAGTGAGTCAGTAATGACAGCATTGAACTACATTGTTATGTAACTACTACTTCCTATAGAAGTTTTTACCCAGGCAAAGTCTTTTTTTTTTTAAGATTTTATTTATTTATTCATTAGAGACACACAGAGAGAGAGAAACAGAGGGAGAAGCAGGCTCCCCGCAGGGAGCCCAATGCGGGATTCGATCCCAGAACTCTGGGATCATGACCAGAGCTGAAGGAAGACACTTAACCGACTGAGCCACCCAGGCACCCTATTTGTTTGTTTTTAAATCTTTCTCTTTATAGGGAGGTGTGGTGGTGATTTGGGTTGAGAGAGTCTAAGAATACTGAACAAGCAAACAAGAGAATCCTGGTAACTTTCACTTAGCCTTCTTTTCTTTCCTAAGATTATCAAGTAGAGAAATGAACAGGATATTTAAAAACAAAAATAAATTTTACAATGTACTCTACCAGATGTATGCTAATGAAAATTAAAGTGAAATGAAGCTATGAATATGTTTGCAAAGTGAGAAGTGTGACTCAGCCTCTTTTTTTTTTTTTTTTGGATGGTTATTATTGTTTAAAGGTGTTAAAGGAGTGTAAGTAAATCACTAAAACAGCTACAGAACATTTTATGAGTCATAGCAACTAGTCATCTCTGTATGTAAACAGAAATGTCCTGTGCTTGCAAGACAAAAAGAAGATAGCTCTGCAGTCTTATCTGGCCTCTTAATTAGTTGTTTTAATTTGTGAACTTTAAGCTGGGAATCTCTTAAACTGAATGAATGAAATTCCCTACAGAGAAGAGGTCCTGAGATAAAACCATCCTCTAGAGACAAAGTGCCAAGAGCTTCATGTCATCAAAGCTGGTCACAGCACCTGGTTACTGAGTTGAAGGAATGCTCACATTTTCTCTACTTTTTAACCATAATATTAGTCACAATAACAACAATCATAATTTTTAAGAATCCCAACTTATAAAGATTTGGAGCATACACACTGCGGTCTCATGCTGTTTCAAACAAGTCTCTGCAATTTAAAAAGTAGTATTTTTATTCCCATTTCACATATTTAGATACTTCCTCCTCAAGGGGTTTGAACCTGCTGTTTCCTTCTTCAGGAAAGTCCTCCTTTAGATGTATTAATGGCTAGCTTTTTAAAATTCTATTGTATTTTTTCAAATTTCACCTTCTCATTGAGACCCGTCTTATGCCCCCCTATTTAAAATTTCAATACCCAACTTTCACATTCCTTATCCTCCTTTCCTGCTATATTCCTCCTTCTCATAGCATATATTACTGTCTAACATAATTTACATTTTTATTTACCTCATCTTTTCCTTATCTCACCCCTCTAGAGTGTAAACTATGTGAATCTGTGAGGACAGGGATTTCACAAACACCATATACTCTGATTGACATTATTTGGTTGAATTAGTGATAGAAGTACAGCTAATGGGAGACTGAGACAGAATTCAAACTTAGGCTCTCTGATTACATGTTCAATTTGTTTTTTAAAGACCATTCACAGCTTATGTTTATAAGAGTTGGAATAGTTCGAATGTGGTTAACATTGATGAAATTAAATTTTTTATCTTCAATATGAAGAGTTGATCACATGTATCAGTATAAGTATTCAACACATTTTGGCTCTCAAAAAGGAGTTTCTTAAAATCATATTAATATTTTGGGACTTCTGGGTGGCTCCATTGGTTAAGCATCTGCCTTAGGCTCGGGTCATGATCCCAGGGTCCTGGGACTGAGTCCCACATCAGGCTCCTTGTTCAGCAGGGAGCCTGCTTCTCACTCTACCTGCCGCTTCCCCTGCTTGTGTGTGTGTCTCTCTCTCGGATAAATAAATAAATAAAATCTCAAAAAAAAATAACATTTTAATTGTTTTTAATATTTACTCTTGTCAGTTTTTCACTCTTAGTCCATTAGAGCTGCTATAACAAAGTACCATAAATTGGGTGGCTTATAAACAACATAAATTTATTTCTTACAGTTCTGGAGGCTGGAAGTTTAAGATCAAGGGATCAGCCTGATGGCATTCTGGCGAGAGCTCTTTTGGGTTGCAGAGTGTCAACTTTTTTTTTTTTTTAGTGTAATTGACACACAATATTACATTAGTTCCAGGTATGTAACATAGTGATAAGTTTATATATTTTGCTATGCTCACCACAAGTGTAGCTACCATGTGTCACCATTCAACACTATTATAATATAATTGACTATATATTTTTTGATGTGCCTTTTATTCCCATGACTTATTTACTGCATAACTGAAGCCCTGTATCTCCCACTCCCCTTTACCCATTTTGCCCATCCACTGTCCCCCTCCCAAACAATATTTCAAAAAGATATATGTACCCCTATGTTTATTGCACCATTATTTACAATAGACAAGATATGAAAACAACCGAAGTGTCCATCAATAGATGAATGAATAAGGAAGATGTAATATATATATATGGAATATAGGAATATGGAATATATAATGGAATATTACACAGACATAAAAAGTTTGAGATTGTGCCATTTGTGACAACAAATGGATGGACCATAAAGGGTATTATGCTGAGCAAAATAAGTCAGACTGAGAAAGACAAATACCATATGATTTCACTCATATGTGGAATTTTTTAAAAAAATGAATAAACAAACACAAAAAGAAATAGACCTCTAAATACAGAGAACAAACTGATGGTTGCTATCCTGTCAACTTCTCATTCTATCTTTACAGGACAGAAAGCAGAGAGAGGAAGCAAGCTCAAGTCTCACTATGAGGGGATCTATAAGAGCACTAATCCCATTCATAAGGGCTCAACCCTCATGACTTTATCTAATCCTAATTATCTCCCAAAGGCCCCACTTCCTAATACCATCACATTATGGGATAGGGTTTCAACATATGAATTGGCAGGGGCGGGGGAGAAGGGGAGCAAAAACATTCAATCCCTGACACACTTCTTCACATAAAAACATTTTAAGGTGGGAGATGTCCACATGGACAAGGGGGAGGTGCATTCTACTTATGACCCTGCTAATTGCAGTTACCAAAAAGTTGTCTATCTTCCCTGGACTTCAAATTCTTCCTCAAAAGTATGAGGGGGCTGGATGGGATTATTTCAAGTGCCTTTCCTGGCCTGCATCAATGACTCTTATCTATTTATAATTCCATGATTATATAATTATAAACAGCATAATAGATAACATTTTCAATTTTTAATAATGTTTTTGTTTCTAGAAGTCCCAAAATACATATATTATCTAAATATATTTTAGTTGGTAGCCATCTCCTTATAATGTTTATAAGCAAAAAGCAAATCAAATAACTCTGTAAAGCTTATAATCTCATTATGCTGCTAGTTCCCTGCCATTTTGACAGCTGTTTAGATTATTTTTACATAGAATAAAATAAATATAAAAGGAATTCCATTTCCCAATCTTCGTAATTTGACTGAAGGCTGCACCTATACTAGTTTCTATATTAGAAATCTGAGATGACAAAGGAAACAGATTATTGTTAAATCAAAATTGATAGCATTGGATAATGGAATTTTACTGACTAGTAATAGGAGGAAGAAAAAGAATCCTCTGATAGCATAAAATGCTTGTGATAAACATTCCTCGAGAACAGCAGTGCACCAGACTCAGCACTTTGTTTTGTTAAGTAAAGGCCTAAAGGAACTCTAACCCCCAAATATGGCTTACACTTCTTCATCTGTAGTGTTGCCTTGTTCAGTGAATTTCTAGTTTCTTGAGAAATGTATGCTTGTGATTTAGTACTACAGAACTTTTCTCAGTCAAATTGAATAAGAGAGCTTAAAAAGTATTTAATATAATGCAGGCAAAATTTTTTAAAAGCCCTTATTATTGAAGAGAAATCTTTTTAATGCTCTTTGGTCAGACTGACTGTCTACAATGATTGCCTTTGATGAAAAAAAATGTTCCTGGCTAATATCTACAGTAGGGAAAAAAAAAAAAACATAGCAATTACATTATCCTTTGTTTAGACCTCAAACAAGCTAATAGCTTCTAATTTAGCTAACTGGTTGTGCTTTGATTATAAGCCATTAGTAGGCATTATAGAATGAAAAAGTTTGCTTAGGCTTCTCCCATGAATATTTCAACTTCATACTAATGAGTCAAATTCAGCCAATATTTTCATATGTTAGAACTTAATAAAGCAATATGGCTTAAGCTAAATAGCAAATGATTATCCAAACTATATGATGAACTTCATATTTCCTCACTAATGATCTTTGCTTTCAAGATACAGCAACAGTTCAAACCAGGAATTGAATTCCAACAACAGTTACCAAGAGGAGAAATATTTGAACTATCCCAGAGATTTAGTTTGTCAATTTATATTCCCTGAGGATAGACTTACAAGTTCTTAGTTCTATCCCAGGCAAATCAGGATGGTTGATCACTCTAATATTTCACTATAATTAGAAATAACTGTATCTAGTCTGGAATTAGTAATTTTTATTTTTAGTCATAGATGTCTTGTGTATGCCTTGGCATTTTCAGATCAATCAAATTATAGGCTTTTTTTTTTTTAAAGTAGGCTCCACACCCAGCATGGAGCCCAATGTGGGGCTTGAACTCACAACCCTGAGATCAAGACCTGATCTGAGATCAAGAGCAGATGCTTAACCCACTGAGCCACCCAGCTGCCCCCAAGCTAGGGGCTTTAAATTCAAACACTTACCATACTTTCAAATAATCAGTTTAGCCTCCTCCTGTTATAGACAAGACCCAAAGTATGTTTTAAAATCTATCAACAATATATATGATGTTTGCTATATTAAGCATACATGTACATTATTTACTCTCTATTTTAGTTTATGTATCAATGTAACCAACATAATTTTTTTTACAACATTGAGTCTAGCAAATAGAATTCTAACCATGATGCCCAATTCTAGAGAAGAAAAACATCTCTTTTGTTTTTATTTTGTAGTGATTCAAAGAAATCAATGTTTAAGAAGCTGAAATGAGGGGCGCCTGGGTGGCTCAGTTGGTTAAGCGACTGCCGTCGGCTCAGGTCATGATCCTGGAGTCCCGGGATCGAGTCCCACATCGGGCTCCCTACTCAGCGGGGAGTCTGCTTCTCCCTCTGACCCTCTTCCCTCTCGTGCTCTCTATCTCTCATTCTCTCTCTCTCTCTCTCAAATAAATAAATAAAATCTTTAAAAAAAAAAAAGAAGCTGAAATGAATCCAACATTTTGGCACAAATGGTCTACTCCTTGCAACGCTGCACTTTTACATGCATCTCAATGTGAAACCAAAATGAGATTGTTCTCACTGAAGCGGTGTTATGTCCGAAATGCAAATTGCTGATATAAAGAAAGCCATAGCATATGGAACACAGAAGGAACACACACACACACACACACACACACACGAGCAAGATAGAGGTTAATTGCCTAAGAATAACACTACAGCATAGCAAATCTCTCTCCCTAATATTTCTTCCCATGTCTAGTGAAAGGAAATGCAGGTCTTTTTTACATAATTCTTTTTGGAGATTTATTTAAGACTAGGGAGAGTCAGACTCCCTTCACCAACTGATACAATGGGTAGGTAACTGCCCTTGGCTGACAGTCCAGCTGGAGCATTGTAACATTCTGCCTCCATTCTTGTCTCCATGTTTTTCTCCCCTTTTGAAATCACCTAAAATAAAACATAACCTTAACATGTGCACAAAATTAAAATATTTCTTTTAGGATCAAGGATTATGTACATTGAAATCAATTTTTAAAGTTCATGATTTATAAGAAATTCTAATTGCTAAAATAGGGAGAGGGAATAAAATGGGGAGAAAGGGATATTTCTCTCATAAGGCATGTCACACAAGCAAAATTAAGTTGATAACCAAAGCATACTTTCTAGTGCCAAATTGCTGAGCCATATTGGTGTATTAATATGCAAACATGGCTTTTATTATTTAGCTATTTATTTATAGGGAAATCTCATGAAAGACCAAGAAAAACACAGATACCAGAAGATTTTTAAAAACATATACTAATATACACAGGAAAATTGCTTTGGGTCATGGTCTTGCTTCTGTCATGAACTAATTGTGTGACCTTGAGGCAATCACTTGAATTTTATGCACATGTATATCTAGGAAGCTAAAATGGGTGTACTTTAAGGTCTTCCCAGGTTAAAAATACACACACACACACACACACACATTTATATTTTTGATGTCTTAGTTACTCTTTAATTATGCTTTCTTGGCTTGCACAGAAAACCCATAAATCCCCTAAAGTTATCCTCTCCTGTGGACATCCACATATCTCCAGTTGGGTGTTTTTAGGATGATTTACTGTTAATGCTATAAGTTGCCACCTGCTGCCCACTGAGCTCCAACCTTTCTTCAAACCATTACCATATTTCCCCCAGGCCATGCACTTGTTCTCAACTTCCTTATTTTCTCTCTACTTCTCAGATGAGTAGGTCTGGAGTATTTTCGATATGCATCCTACAGATTGGCTTGGTTCCACAGATACTACATATTTCTTGTCTTCGGTTTCCTTAAGGAGTACACAGCTTGCTGCACAGAGGTCAGCTCTACTCTGAAATAATTACCTAAAATCCACCATTCTATCAAACCTCTAACTCTGAGCAATGTCAATGCTCATCTTAAGGGATTTTAATTTGAGACCAATATTTAGAGAAGTTCACTTTACGTAGGAGACATTTATATGCAGTATTAGATTTTCAGAGGTATTTCAGACTTCATAAAAGTTTATGAACTATTGGCCTATATACGTCTGCTGAAATGATCTGCTGGTATGGACCTGAGGCAAGCCTGGATAAGAAAATTTGGAATAGTGACCACTAGCCTTTGAGGTAAAGACTATTGCTGCGTAAGTTCGTTTGGCTTTATTTCTAACATCTTCCACCATTTTCTTCTTCTACAGAAGTTAGCCTATGACTGAGTTCCTGGCACATCTTGTGTCAGAGAACACAGAGGTTTATTTCAGAATCCCCTTGTAAAATGATAGGTTCATTGCTTTAGTATTGTACTGCACCCCATTTAAAATTATTCTCCCCGATGTCCGACAAAGGTTCAGTGAGTTTTGGCTCTCTTGTTACCATTTGTTCTATAATAAAATGAGATATAAGTATATAAATATAGTGTGCTTATACCTACTAAGTGGGAAAGTGATATAAATGCGAGTTTTAATTTCTTTTGCTTTTCTTTTCCTACATTTTTTTTCTCTCAACCACCATATGAATATTTTCAACCTCCTCATTCAGCTCCAGGTTACCCATGTCAACAACCTGAAAAACAAAGCTCTAACTGGTTTGCATTCATATATATTTTCCCTCATGCTAACAGAATAAAACATTTGTCTTTAGTGGTTAGATTAAATATGTATGTAATTATGTACATAGAGAATATGTGTATATACATGTATATTAAAATTATTTTATGAAAAGTTCCTCTTTACAGAAGGATACCAACAAATAAATATTTATAGAAGGAAACAAGGAGCCACCATTTTACAATTCAGTAATTGATGCAGGCAGATTCTATCATTATTTGCACAAGCAATTAGATGAAAAGTGTTTAAGTAATATATATTCACACTTTTCCCAAATAGATTACTTGGTAATAGCAAAAGGAACAGCAAGTTTACAATGGTGGAATCTGGAACTTTTCACCTTAACCAAATAATCAAACTGCAGTTGCCATCAAATAATGGGAAAACCTGACATTATGTACCTCGAGATACAACTCTATAGTAAATAAACAACATTACATATAAAGTTGTTTTGCCAAAAATGCTTAACCAGAATCTAAACTAAACCTCCAGACCAAACTAACTTCCAATTTACAGAAAATTTAGAGAGAGCTAAGTGACATTATGAGGAAACAAACAAATCTAGAATAGGGGATTACTTCAAGGATGATTTGGTCATTTGTCAAAATCAATCTAAGAAACACTGCCCCCAAATTGGGAATACGTATTACCTTAAAAGAGACTAAAGGAGAAAATGATAGCAATTTCGCTGAGACCATCAATGTGCCCTACTGAACAGGCTGAGGTATATCTTTGTAGCAGGGCAAGATTTCAAATTCACTTCTCTTTTTATTGTGCATATGACTACCAAGGTCAGTTTTAAACCTTTTCCTTCATTTTATACCACCACATTAAGAAATAAAGAGGCGGATTTTAAGGCTAGCGTTTCTTAGTAAATGATGCATATGTACTAGAACATTTGAATTCACATTTCCTTGGTGGAGACCCCCCTGTCCTGTGGTTGTACCTGTGTTACAGTGAGTCTCATCTATGCAAACATCCATTCATAGCTTCTTGACAGTTTCTTCACCAGGTATCCTTTTGGAAGTAATTGCAAATTAATGACTTTATATGTATCACTGTCGTATAATATATGTAATAAATATACAAAGTGGAAAAAAAAAGAGAGACTAAAGGAGCATTAAAAAAAGGCAATGTGTAAATATTGATTGGATCTTTGTTCAAAAATTTCAATGGAGTATATCTTTTTGGGACAATGGATAAAATTAAATATGAACCAGTTATTAGAGGTTATTTCATTTTTAAAATGATATTTATGATTTCAAATATGATATTTTGTTATGTGTATGTACATATTAAATATATACATGCATACATATATATAATGTTACAGTTATGTGAGAAACTGTCCTTAAACTTCAGAGAAGCCTGCTGAATATTTATGGAAATATATGTGACTCACTTAAAAATGGTTCATAAGTAAACATGCTTTTCTGTACATGTGTCTAATACAGGCTGGCTGGGTCCAAGGGCCCAGAGGGGTTCCCACAGGATGAGCCAAGAGGATTCCTGGCTTCACACAGAATAGAAATAAAATATGAGCTGAGAGGAAGTGAGAGAAGAGTTTATTGAAGACATAGAGAGAGTGCAGGTATAGACAGTGTCTTGGAGACTCAGAAAGGAAAGGAGAGTGAGTCTCATCTTTGCTTGGAGTTTGGGTTTTTTTTTTTGAGGCTTGTGGTCTGGTGTGTGTGTCTTCTCAGACATCCAGGAACTGGTTAAAACAAAGACAAGTGTTTAGGTGTCCTCCATAAGTCACTTATGCCCTGGAGCCGGGGGTCTTGGTGAGTCAGTGGTCTGGAAAACATATATGACAACCTTGCCAGTCTCTCCTTAGATGTTACGTATGGTTCTGGAAAACACCAAAGAAATTATTAACTCCTTGACCTTTACAAGGAGGGCATACATTACCTGTACTATAAAGTGTGTGTAAGGTGGGGGTGCAGTCCTACCAAGGACGGAAGCAGGAAAAGGAGCAAAAAACCAGTCCTTCATGGGGTCCTCTAAGTTTTCCTACCTCATGTGTGTGGAGAGAGATTATTAAAAGTATATATTTAACTGTTCTAACCTGCTAATTAGTATTTATTGAAATTTAGATCTCAAATTTATATTTTAAAATGGTTCTTTTCAGATCTGCTTGTTAATTTTTTATCATTTCTTTCTCTTTAGTCATATTTTTATTTATTTTACAACTAGACATATTAAAATATTTATTTAATCGTATACATCACAGCAAATGCCCTTAGGCTCTTGTTTCCATAGTTAGGTTGTTTCCATGGATTCTTTTTTTTTTTTTTTTTTTTTTTTTAGTATAGTTGACACATAGTGCTACATTAGTTTCAGGTGTACAACAGTGATTCAACCTCTCTGTAGGTTATGCTATGCTCACAAGTGTGGCTACCATCTGTCACCCTACAACACTATTGGATTCTTTTTTTCTTTTTAATTTATTTATTTGTCAGAGAGAGACAGAGAGAGAGAGAGAGAGCACAAGCAGGGGGAGTGGCAGGTAGAGGGAGAAGAGACAGAGGGAGAAGCAGGCTCCCCTCTGAGCAAGGAGCCCAATGAGGGACTTGATCCCAGGACCCTAGGATCATGACCTGAGCCAAAGACAGACGCCTAACCAACTGAGTCACCCAGGTGCCCCTACACTATTGGATTCTTAACTCTCCTCTTTTTTCTTCCTACTTGTGGCTTGACTATAGGGAATTTCTCTTAATTTCTTTGGTATGTATGTATGCGTGTGTGTGTGTGTGTGTGTGTGTGTGTGTGTGTGTGTGTGTGTATTTTTTTTTTCATGCTTTTTGGAGGTTAACTTCAGAACATGTATTTGATCATATTGACAGAAATGAGTACAAGCTTCATTTTTAAAAGCACAATTTCTTTCTTCATAATCTCCCAACTACTGCCATCATACTGAAAATTGCATATTCATAGTTTCATTCACTAATAATGATAAAACAAACAAATGAGTACCTAATGAGGGCCAGGCTCTCTTGGTGGCTGTGTACATGAACTCTGTGTTGCACAACTCTGTGAGGTGCCAAACTAAGGCTTACATGAATGGAATAGGCAGTACATAATCTACAAAATCTTAAAAAGGGCTACTATACACAAGAAGAACAGACACTAAAATAATTCATCAAAGTGAATACTTGAGATAGGAAGAATATTTTACTTAATTCAAATCTAACTGTGTCCATCCACAGCTGCTCTGGTACTTTCCAGAGGAATTAATGTGGTAGTGTCTTTGATAAGTTGTCTACTTATAAAGTAGAGGTAGAAAATACTTTATGGTTACTGTAGTAACTTGGTTGATATCAATCATACGCTTTAAATTTAACCTGCTTAGAATTATACTTCTGAAAATATTATCTTGAATTACATTCTTTGTTTAAATTTAAAATAATTTCCTATGCAGTAGGAATCTATGATTATTAACAAGTTTTACACTAATTATATTACGTGGGTTTGATGTGATATCACACATAAAATGTAGCTAGAACAGATGTCTCTGTAATACTTACATATTTTCATTTTGATTAAATATGAAGTCTCAAGCAGAAATAAAAAATAGAAAAACTTAAATAGCACTCTAAACAATTCAAAACAACACTAGTATTTGCATCTATTATTTGTATCTAGCTTACTAATATATAAGTCAAAATTGCATTTCATTGTCAAGTCTCCTGAAATGCAAAATAAGATAATTCCAGTTCTTCTTCCTGTTAGATAACTGTAGCAGTTATTATTCTTAAAAATCTGCATTTTCAAATCAAATATATAAAAGCTTGTGTCACCAACAAATGTTAATTCCCCTAGAAACATCTCTGTGATCTGAGCAGAAAATCTTTCTCTACTGTTGATTGAGCATATATTTCAACCCTATTATAAATTTTTAGAAATGACAAAATTCTATATAAAATGTGTGTGTGTATGTGTGTGTGTGTGTGTGTGTGTGTTTTCCAGTACCTACCACAGTTTATGTTGTATGGTAAGGCACTCATTGGGTATTTGCTTAATGTAAACAGGAAAAATATTGGAATGGTTGACTACTTTTACTTTCAAACACTTTTCCTATGGTTTCCATGATATCACACTTTTATTTTCCTCTTCCCTCAGAGGCTCTCTCGGTCCCATTTGCTAGTTTATCTGCCAGTGAAATATCATGAAGTTTTAGCTAGTCAAGCACAATGACATTCATGTGATTTAATTTAAGTGTAACTGATGTAAATTAAGTCAATGATGTAAATATAAGTTTTCAAATTGTGCTTTAACATAGTAGTAAGATTTCTCAAAGATGTATTGGGAATTTCCAAAGAGGCCAAAACAGAAAACTCTGGGTTTCTGCTACAACCCTAACATCTCTAAATTGGCTTACTTCTATGTGACTGTGATGTTCTGTGTTAGAGTATAGCATATGAATAATCCAAACCCACTTGCCCCAACTGTCCCAGGTATAACACTTGCATATGATACATCCAGGTCAGCAGATGCTCCCTAGGTCTCTCAGACATGCACATGCTCAGAGCAAAAGCATGCTATCATAGAGACTGCTACTAGTTACTGACATGGGTTGAATAATTCTCCTCAACCATTTAGTTCCATTCAGTTGGGAAATCAGGCCTCCTTTTCTTTCCTTTTCCCCATTCTTTCTTGTCTCTTCTTTGTCCTTCCCCTTCCTTTTCCCCATTTTCCCCTCCTCCTCCTTCTTTACATTACTGGAATGACTTTTTTTTTTTTAATCTGAAGGACCTCATTGTCCTTCCCTATTATATCTTTCAGTGCTAAGCAAATTCATCTCAGAGAGTTTCAGTAATCTGTTCATAAAAAAGTATATGTAGCCATGATACCTCTCCCATCAAGTTAGTTAGGCAAATTTATCTACCCCTTCTGCCACAAAATCTCGTGTTAAATATCAAAGTTTCCCAAAAGCAAAAAAGGAAAGAAAGGGAGGGAGAGTGGGAAATGACAAAGAGAAGGAGGGATTGCAGGTCCACAATAGTAAATATTTATGTATTTAGTTATTATAGTACTTATTCATTTCATGGGGTGTCATAAGAGATTTATTTTGAATAAAATACTCTATTTAAAAAAAGGAAAGCTAGGGGCGCCTGGGTGGCTCAGTCATTAAGCGTCTGCCTTCTGCTCGGGTCATGATCTGGGAGTCCTGGGATCAAGCCCCACATCGGGCTCCCTGCTCCGCGGGAAGCCTGCTTCTCCCTCTCCCACTCCCCCTGCTTGTGTTCCCTCTCTCACTGTCTCTCTCTCTCTCTCTCTCTCTCTGTCAAATAAATAAATAAATAAATACATACATAAATAAATCTTAAAAAAAAAAAAAGGAAAGCTAATGCTGTAAATTCACTATCCCCAAATTTGGTGGGTTTATTTTAATGTAACCCTAATATTCAACTTAGAGTTTCAAATATTTAAACTATACCCTAATTGGCTGTTTTATCATTTTCTCCTCTTTTCATCTTAAAAACATACCCTCCTTTGGGGCACCTTGTTGGCTCAGTTGGTTAAGCGGCTGCCCTCGGGTCATGTCATGATCCCAGGGTCCTGGGATGGAGCCCTGCATTGGGCTCCCTGCTCAGCAGGGAGTCTGCTTCTCTCTCCCTCTGCTGTTTACCCTGCTTGTGTTTTCTCTCTCTCTCAAATAAATAAATAAAATCTCTAAAACAAAACAAAACAAAACACCCTCCCTGTAAAACCCTGACAAATATAGAGGCATGTAAAAAGAAAAAGAAGAATGTGCCTATGCTCACTACCAAGATAAATAACAATTTTATGATAGGTTATTTTATCATAAAATCAGGTTGCAACTTTTTATTTACCAGTTCTCCATTTCCTTTTTATAAAAATTATTCTTGAAAACAATATTTGAAAATGTTGCACATTATTCCATTGTGTAACTAGCCATAATTTAGTCAGGTATTCAAGCTTGTGGTAAAAATTCATAACCTAAAATATATTTGTTGATGCATGATTACCTGAAGACTGAATCCTTGAAGAGAATTGATAGATAAAATGGCACACATATTTTTAAGCTTCTTGGTACTGTAAAGAGAAGAGTTTCTGTGATTGTTACATAACAGAGTTATAAACCACAGGCTTAAGGGCCAGTTTCTTGAGAAGTCCACAATCACAAAATATACTTTTCTTGGACTTATTGTAAAGCAACCATTTTTTTTAATAACTCAAAATACAGAAGGAAATTTTTTCACTTGCTCATCCAAAATTTATCTGAACTGAGTTTTTGCCCTGTCACTAACCCATGTTAATATTTTCCATTTCCAGTTTTCTGTGATCATCTAGAATATATATGAATGAAATATAGGGCATAATCAGATCAGTTTGGAAAACCCAAAGCAAATGAGATTACAAGTTTAAAACAGATTGATATACCTGAAGATAAATTTTACAGTTGTTTCTTTGTTTGTTTTTAACTTGAGGAGACTAGATCGCACCATTTTGGTAATTTCCTTTGTGGAATTTCAACTAATATAATTTATGCTAAATTTGCTGTAGTTTTTACATTGATTCTTCCCCACTAGTAACCCTACCCATGGACTTCTTGTCCAAAATTCAAAAAAAAAAAAACTATTAGAAATAAAAATCTTTTCTGGGGAAAAAAATGCCAAGGACAGAAGTCCCATACAATTTTTGCTTAGTACCTGAATATGGGGAATGCAAACTTTATTGCTTATGGCAGAATAGAACATAAAATTTGGAGTGCAGATATCTGTACTCTGCCTGCTTAATGAATAAGAAAGGACATCCATCTTGAGAGCTGTCAGTCCAAATCCTTTCCCAAACATGACATTCATTGTTTCAAAGGAATGATTGTGCCAAAATAACTCCACTGAGTGATATGCCTACATTTCTGTCTTATAACTCATTGGATAAGAATCAGTATAGGATTTGATTAATTGCTTTCTATGTTAGTAGCCTTCTTTGATATTAAACACTGCTCTATTTCATGAGTCATGGTGAACAGGTTCAAACAATGGTTGCCAGACCAAAGATCTAAGACCTCAATTAAGAACAAAACATAAAATGAACAAAATATATAATAATTCAGACTGCAAATTCAAGGAGTTTGTATTCATAAACTTGAGTTATATAAATTTGTCATAGTAATTTTGAACTCAGCACCAAAGTGTCGGGTGTTTTGAGAGAAAGCTACTGTAATGTTTTGAGTATTTTTAGCTTATCTTTCTGAATATAGAACAGAATTATCCTCTCTGCAAAATTATTTTCATCAAATAGCAGATATGCTGTAATTTCCATGATCTAAACACAAATATCCTCCCTTTATACCACATCCCTCTCCAATGATTATTCATTTTCTTCTTCCTTTCATAACAAAATTCCTTGAAACTTTGTGTGTTCTCCTCATCCATCTTCGCGAAGCATTGCAATCAGGTTTTAACCTATAATGCTCCACTGAAACTGCTCTTCTCAAGGTCCCCAAAGATCCCCACATTATAAAACCCTATACTCAATTTGTAATTATCAGTTTACTTTTCTGTTAGCAGCATTTAATCTAGTTGATCCACATTTTTCCTTGGACATTTCACTCTCTTGAATTTGTTCCCTATCCATCTGGGCACTTTTTCTCTGTTCCTTTTCTCATTACTTCTCATCTTCTGACCTCTAAGTATTGGATGACCCAGGGTCTACCTTGGGACTCCTCCCTTGATGACCTCATCCAATCTTATGGTTTTTCTACATGATTATAGGTCCCAGTGATATGCCTAGTCTGGAATGTTCCCCTGAACATCAATTTCATATAATCAACTTTTTACTTAACATCTTATCTTTGACGTCTGGAAACATTTCAAAATTAATATCTCCAAATAGAACTTATTATTTTCCTCACCACTGCTCACACTTCTCACTGTCTTCCCTATAGCAGAAACTGGTAAATTGTTCCAGTTGCTCAGATAAAAAGAAAACAACTCTGAAAAGCATACAACAAAACAAAACAAATAACTTTGGTATCATCTCTTTCACACTCTACCTCCAATCCATCAGCAAATGTCAATTGGTCCAAACCACTGTCATCTTTCATGTGGAGAAATAGCTTCCTACCTCGTCTTTTGTTTTCACTTTTGTCCCTAGAGGATAGCCAGAGTGGTGTTTTAAAAGGGTTATCATGTCCCTCCTATCAACATTTTTTTTTTCTCCAGTGGTTCCCATCTCACTCAAAAGTAACAAAAATTCCTTTAAGTTCACTGCAAGTTTTTTCAAGAGCTGTCCCGTCATCCTCACTTTGTGTGCACTCTGATTTCATCTCTACCAATCACCCCCTGAATAACTGCACTGGAGGCAGGTAGATATTTTTGCTCTTCTGGAAAAATCAGAATTTTTTGTCTTTTTGTTTGTTTGTTTATTTACTGCTGTATCCCTGCTCTGAGAATCCTGTCTGGGATAACAGAAATGCTAGTAAGTATTCGCTAAGTTAAAGAATAAATGAATGAATCCATTATTAAGTAAATAAGTAAATCCAATTTCACAGTGAATTTCTATTTTAGTATTGCCAAGTCATGTTTTTGGACACAGATGACAAATATAAATTTCATGGAAAATAGTGATGTCTCTAATCCAAATAGATAAATATTGAGTTCAAATTCCAACATTTCCATAGACATTTAAAAGTTTAGGTTTCGTCTATAAATAAAACCTAAATAGCTGTGGCTTTCTATGTAAGTCAAAGAAATTTATTACGTTTGTCCCAATTCTCTGAATATTTTAAACATGAGTTGAAACAATCTAACATATGGACACTTATTTGAATTATCCACCTTGTATACACAGATACTGTCAAAGGCTGTTTTAGCTTACCACATCCTAATTCACACATGCTCTTAATCCAGACGGTACTCTCATTGGCCTTAAGTATTTTGGATGGAAACAACTCATTCTGATCAATACAAATGCAATGTTATGTTGAGGCTAATAAGTGTTTTACAAAAAGCTAAAATTGAAAATTTCAGTGAATACTTATTACTTTATTTCTTATTTACTTTTAATTTAAATGACTTGTTTATATCCTCACACCTACTGATATATTTTCATGTTTTTTAAATGGAAGAGTCAAGTATTTCTCATGTTATTTCTTCCCATTGTTTCACATAACAAAACACTCAGATTATAATAGTCTCTTTCTTCAGCGGACAATTGTGGGTAAATACAAATTTCTACTGGAATAAAGGGGAAGCATTTTCATTCTCTTCCTATGAACAGGAGGATGATATAGTAGATATGGGGGAGCATATGCATTAGGCTTAACACATTTTCCCTTTGATTATACTAAACCAAGTTAAGTAGTGAACAAAACTAAGCCAAGAATAGTAAATGCATCAATTTTTAGTTTTTTTTGTGGTAGCCCCATGAAGCCAAAATTGCTCAGATAATATATCCCAGTACAGTCTCCTTTTTAGGTCCTCTTTCCCTATCTCAGTGTTTTGTTTATGACCCATAAAATAATGAATGTAACTTTACCTCTTCATAAAGGTCCTTGCTTACTTGTTTACCCTTATTTACCTCTTTAGATTCTGCCTGCCCCACCCCACACCTGTTTTCTGATGACCTTCAGTAGCTACTCCCAGTTGGCATCAATCTGGCCAGTACCAAAAATTCCCACAAATCTTTCTCCTAAAAGATCTAGTGTCTTTGCTACATGACTACTTTATTGAAATATCTCTTTTAAAACCGGGTAGCACTGATTGTTGCTGGAAATTTTTTTAATCTCCAATGGTATATCCATATGTATGTGCATATGTTTATATGTGTGTGTGTAAAATAGCATATGATTTTACATTTTTTATTCCACATGAAAGTTTGAAGCCTATGATCAACTGATTTTCAGGATTGTAACCAAAAACATTAAATAATATGTGCAATTATCATCAGGATTGTGTTATCTTTTTTCAACCTTTCATTTGTAAAATGTAGCAATAATACCTACTTCAAAAAGTTGTTATAATGATCAAAAGATTACACACACACACACACACACACACACATATACACGCTACCTGGTACATTCCAGAAACTCAACAATCAAAAAAAATTTTTAGATGTAGTACCCACGAGGACATCATAATCTTAAATACAGTGGCAGGTGTTCACTAACTGTACCTAAATAAGATGGCCCGTATAAATACAACTGATGTCCTTCTAGAACATGCAATACACCATGAGGATTCTGTATAGTCAGTGTATGGCAACGTTCAACTAATTAGGACAGACTGTTGACCATCACTAATCGAAGTATCTCCTTCTTGCAATCTATATTAGGTAGTTAATGTTTTCATAAATGCTTATCATGGTTTCAGATACTGATTTTTTTACATAGTATTAAATATTTTTTATTTTAAAAGTTGGTAAATACATTATTATTCAAAAAGAAATTATGGCTGGGAATTGGCCTCCGCACCGCGAAAGATCCATCCCGGAAGTAGTTATTGGTCGTCTCCATGCGCCGGTTCCTGGGCGTCGTAGAGCCAAGGCGCGAGGCTCAGACCGAGAGGTAGGAGCTGGAGGGGATGCTAAGCGCCCTCCGCCCGGGACGCGAACCGCTTAGCCAGCGGGGCTGGTCCCGGCGCCATCATGCTGCTCTTGCCGAGCGAGGCGGACGGCCAGGGCACCGCCATCACCCACGCTCTGACCTCTGCCTCAACACTCTGTCAAGTTGAACCTGTGGGAAGATGGTTTGAAGCTTTTGTTAAGAGGAGAAACAGAAATGCTTCTGCCTCTTTTCAGGAACTGGAGGATAAGAAAGAATTATCAGAAGAATCAGAAGATGAAGAATTGCAGTTGGAGGAGTTTCCCATGTTGAAAACACTTGATCCCAAAGACTGGAAGAACCAAGATCATTATGCAGTACTTGGACTTGGCCATGTAAGATACAAAGCTACACAGAGACAGATCAAAGCAGCTCAAAAAGCAATGATTTTAAAACATCACCCAGACAAACGGAAAGCAGCTGGTGAACCAATAAAAGAAGGAGATAATGACTACTTCACTTGCATAACTAAAGCTTATGAAATGTTATCTGATCCAGTGAAAAGACGGGCATTCAACAGTGTAGATCCTACTTTTGATAACTCCGTTCCTTCTAAAAGTGAAGCAAAAGACTATTTCTTCGAAGTGTTTTCCCTAGTGTTTGAAAGGAATTCTGGATGGTCAAATAAAAAAAATGTGCCTAAACTTGGTGATATGAATTCATCATTTGAAGATGTAGATGCATTTTATTCTTTCTGGTATAATTTTGATTCTTGGAGAGAATTTTCTTATTTAGATGAAGAAGAAAAAGAAAAAGCAGAATGTCGTGATGAGAGGAGATGGATTGAAAAGCAGAACAGAGCAACAAGGGCACAAAGAAAAAAAGAAGAAATGAACAGAATAAGAACATTAGTTGGCAATGCATATAGCTGTGATCCAAGAATAAAAAAAATTAAGGAAGAAAAAGCCAAGAAAGAAGCAGAAAAGAAAGCAAAAGCAGAAGCAAAACGGAAGGAGCAAGAAGCTAAAGAAAAGCAAAGACAGGCTGAATTAGAAGCTGCTCGGTTAGCTAAAGAGAAAGAAGAGGAGGAAGTTCGACAACAAGCATTATTGGCAAAGAAGGAAAAAGATATCCAGAAAAAAGCCATCAAGAAGGAAAGGCAAAAACTTCGAAACTCATGCAAGACCTGGAATCACTTCTCTGACAATGAGGCAGAGCGGGTTAAAATGATGGAAGAAGTGGAAAAACTTTGTGATCGGCTTGAACTTGCAAGCTTACAGTGCTTGAATGAAACACTCACATCGTCTACAAAAGAAGTAGGAAAGGCTGCTCTGGAAAAACAGATAGAAGAAATAAATGAGCAAATTAGAAAAGAGAAAGAGGAAGCTGAGGCTCGAATGCGCCAAGCGTCCAAGAATGCAGAGAAATCAACTGGTGGAAGTGGAAATGGCAGTAAAAACTGGTCAGAAGATGATCTGCAATTGCTAATTAAAGCTGTGAACCTCTTCCCTGCTGGAACAAATTCAAGATGGGAAGTTATCGCTAATTACATGAACATACACTCTTCTTCTGGAGTCAAGAGAACTGCCAAAGATGTTATTGGCAAAGCAAAGAGTCTTCAAAAACTTGACCCTCATCAAAAAGATGATATAAACAAAAAAGCTTTTGATAAATTTAAAAAAGAACATGGAGTCGTGCCTCAAGCAGACAATGCAACACCTTCAGAACGATTTGAAGGTCCGTGCACAGATTTCACCCCTTGGATAACAGAAGAACAGAAGCTTTTGGAACAAGCTTTAAAAACGTACCCAGTAAATACACCTGAAAGATGGGAAAAAATAGCCGAAGCAGTGCCTGGCCGCACAAAGGACTGCATGAAGCGATACAAGGAACTTGTTGAGATGGTAAAAGCAAAGAAAGCTGCTCAAGAGCAAGTGCTGAATGCAAGTAGAGCCAAGAAATGACTTATGACAATCTTTGTTGTGTGTGCATTTTTATAATAAAACTGGAAATATTGTACAAAAAAAAAAAGAAATTATGGCTGATTATGCTCAGGGAAATTCTCTCTGACATTAACCATTCATCAGGATGCGAAGTGCATGCTTGATATTAGTGGGCTGATCTGAAGAACAAATTAGCTGATACTGTAGATAGACTATCTTTAGTAATAATTAATATAAGACTTAATAAGATGTGTGACTTAGAAAATAAGCAAACTGAAATGTGAACACTATGGAAACTGCAATCTTATCAGAAACACGTTTATAATTTAAACAAGTAATATCTTGTTTCACCCTGTTATATATCGTGAAGCTAGCTTCATTATGAGTCAAGGGTAATTCCAGTTTATCCCAGACTGAGCTATATTTTTTCTTTTTACCTTTTGCTTTTTGTCTTTTTCTTATTCCTTTTTTTTGGTTAAGTGTACATATTCTCTACTCTTGTGGCACAAATAGAAACTGACACCATTGATCTCCTGATAACAGCTTTTTCTGGGCCTGAATTACTTCTAACTTAACAGGAAAAAGGAGAAAAAGTGCCCCCAGTCCCCTTTATGCTTTATTTTGGCTCAATTTCTCTCTTCTGGGGTTCCATTTGTTTCCATTCTTCCTATAGTTCTTGAGATACCAGGCACTGCTTAAAATGCACAGAACAGAGAGTTTTGCTTCCAGCCACTACTGCACATTCAAAATGAAGTATAAACACTATCCATTCCAAACATAGGGGAAAGAGCTAAGTTTATCCAATGCCTTGGAGTCAGAAAGAAAATAAGTGTTCCCTAGTGAGATTCTTACTCTATTTGCAGATGTCTAGCTTCATTTTTAAAGGCGTGAAACCTGGATTGACTCAGCAGTAAAATCTAGACATCCTTTAGTCAGACTTTTGCATTTAACCATTTGGCAATTCATAGAGCAGTCATGTTTGTAAGTATATCTTTGTCACTGACCATTTTCAGAGTGTTATAGTAGTCCTAAAATGTGCAATTAAAGTGTGTATCTGAAAAAAAAAAGATGTGTGTAGTATTTGATATTTGATTGAGTTTTATGATTAATGGAAATGCTATGTAAGGGAGATATTAAATTTAGTGTTTATAATTAGATATTCATTTTAGCTTAGACCAAATTTAAAAAATGAATCATATTATAGGGATGTTAATTTTTATGTTGAATTGGACACACATACACATTTTATTTCTTGAAAGATTAGTCTTAGAGGGCAAGAACATAGTTTTAAATTTATTTTAGATTCCATTTGATTAGTGTAACATTACATATTTTAATGCTCAGAATAAGTACTTATTGAATGAATTAATGAATATATGAACTAATAGAAAGCAAACAACATCATTACATAGACTGTGGATGCATAAATGTAAGATATGTGAGCATATAAACAAAGTTTGTGTCACTAATTCTGAAAACAAAATATGTACTGTAAAGTCATATAAAATATATCTTATTCAAAATGTGTTTAATTGATTACATCCTACGTATAGTACAATAGCAATTAAATATGATTGACTTTTGCATGAAGTGGTTAGGAACATGGACTGCAGATTGAGATTGGCCTTACTATCTTATTACTCTTGGGTAATTTTGGTTATGTCATTCACTCCTACATGCCTCAATTAACAAAACAGTGATAACAAGGTATGTTGTGTAAATTGTTGAGGATTTAAATAAATGCGTGAAAAATGTTTAGCATAGTATGTGGTATACCACAATAGACCTCCAATAAATAGTGGCTCTTAATGTTAATATTAATATTGCTGAAGTTTCACATTTTAAGGGTTTTCTATCACACATTTGTCTCATTGAGTCCTCAGATTTTGTTTGAGGTAGGATTGATAGCGACATGGACATTTTGCAGACAACAAAACTAGGCATATTAAGGTTAAATGATTTTCTTATAATTATATAATTAAGTGAATGTGGATTAAGAATCAGTTCTTAGAAATTATAATCATTCATCTCTGACTACATATCCCTATCTCTCTTCTGCTTATCCAGAACCTCAATATTCCACAGCAATTTTTATGTTCTTTTAATGTCCCCCACGTAAAATTTCAATTTGAAGTTTTTAATAAGCTACTTCAGCTGTTTTAATAAGTAACTAGCAATAATATTACTAATTAAAAACACTATGTTACAAGTCATGTTTAACTTAAACAAGTATTTTCTACCTCATATTTGATATATGACACGTGTCATTTTTGCTCAATAATGAATTGAGAGACCTTTAAATAGTCTAAACTAATTTCATGTCCATATAGAAAAATAGAAAATTGAATTCTCACTCCATTTTATCCACAAATCAATTGCAGTTGGCTTAGAAATATTCATGTAAACCAAAAAATTATAAAGCTATTTGAATATATTATAAGAAGCCAAACTGTGGAAGGAGGCAAGATGCCCTTCAACAAATGAATGGATAAAGATGTGGTCCATATATGCAATGGGATATTACTCAGCCATCAGAAAGGATTTGTATTGCACACCATTTGCATTGATATGGATGGAACTGGAGGGGATTATACTAAGTGAAATAAGTCGGGCAGAGAAAGACAATTATCATATGGTTTCACTCATATGTGGAACATAAGAAATAGTGTGGAGGACCACAGGGGAAGGGAGGGAAAACTGAATGAGAAGAAATCAGAAAGGGAGACAAACCATGAGAGACTCTGGACTTCAGGAATAAAACTGAGGATTACAGAAGGGAGGGGGCTGGGGGGATGGGGAAACTGGGTGATGGGTATTAAGGAGGGCATGTGTAGTGATGAGCACTGGGTGTTATAGGCAACTAATGAATTGTTGAACACTACATCAAAAACTAATGATGCAAAAACTAATATGCTGGCTAATTGAACATAATAAAAATTTAAAAATTTAAAAAATTTAAAAAACAAATATATTATAAGAGAACACATCACTTACTTTGGGTAGAGGAAGGTTTCTTAAGCAAGACACAGAAAATGATAACCCAATTAAAAATCCCTGTTATTGGGCGCCTGGGTGGCTCAGTTGGTTAAGCGACTGCCTTCGGCTCAGGTCATGATCCTGGTGTCCCGGGATCGAGTCCCATATCGGGCTCCCTGCTTGGCAGGGAGTCTGCTTCTCCCTCTGACCCTCTTCCCTCTCGTGCTCTCTATCTCTCATTCTCTCTCTCTCAAATAAATAAATAAAATCTTTAAAAAAAAAATCCCTGTTATTCAAAAGACATTTTAAAGAAAGAAAAGAGGCAGGGTGCCTGGGTGGCTCATTTGGTTAGGTGTCTGCCTTCTACCCAGGTCCTGATCTACAGGGTCCTGGGCTTGAGCCCTGAGTCAGGCTCTTTGCTCAGTGAGAGTTTGCTTTTACCTCTGCCAGTTTCCCCTCACTTATGTGCTCTCTCACTCTCTCTCAAATAAATAAATAAAATCTCAAAAGAAAAGAAAGAAAAGAGGCAAGACACAGATGAGAGGACAATATTGACAATACATATTAACAAAGTAGACAATTTAAGAATGTGTAAAAAATTTCTACATATCAATAAAAAATTCAGAAATCCCCCAAAAATATACACATGAATTTCATAAAAACTATAAAATGACTAGAACATACACAAAACCATAATTAACCAGTAATCAGGAATGCAAACTAAAATCACAGAGAGATGCTACTACATACATGAGACTGGCAAAAATGGAAAATGGTAACACTAAGCTTTATTGATGATGGAGAACTATTTTATATTTCTAGCTAGAGTGTAAATTAGAAAAAAGTTTGGCTCATTTAATAAAGTTGGAAGTGTACATCTCATACAACCCAGAGAAACTTGTGTATGTGTACTCAACGAAACATATCCAAGAATGTTTAGGGCACTTTGATTTATAATAACTAAAATTAGAACAACCTAGGGGGTCATTAAAAACAGCATAGCTAAATGTATTGTGGTGTGTTCTTCCAATGGAATTTCATATATAAATGGAAATAAATAATGCTACATAAAACAAAATGGCTAAATTTCTAATACAATGTTGAGTGAATCAAACAAGTTAAAAAAGAACACACTATTAATCATAAGTATAAATAGACCAAAATAAGAAAAACTAATTATATTGTTTAGAGTCATATTAATAATTGATGAAACTAGAAAGCAAGAAAATACATGTCACAAAAGTCAGGGCACTCATGGGGTTAAATAATCAGCAATGGTGAGAAAGGAATGGAAAATAGGCTTGGAGGAGAGAAAAAGTTTAGGTTACCTCTATGTATTTATTTCAATAACTTTGTTCATTGCCATTCAAAAATATTTCAGGTTTTCTGCTCAAAATAGGAATTAGATGCTGGATATGTAGAGACAAATGTATTCTCAAAGATCTTTAAAAAATGATAAATATAGAAAGATAGAACAAAAGACAAATAGTCTTTCAGGACAAAAGATCATATAAGTAATGCAAATAATTATATGTATAAAGGAGGAAAACAACATGATTAGAAGGAAATTCACTAATCCATTTCATTCAGTCATATATAAATTTATTGAACAAATACTTATTGAGCTTCTATTCTGAGGATTTTGATTAGGAAGGAGATGGTAAAGAAGCAGACAGTTTTCAGATCTGAAACATTTTGGGTACAGAATTAATGGGGATTTGGTAGTGGTTTGCTGGGTAGCCAGAGAGAAGATGCTCACAAGGATAATGCTTGGGCTTTCTCTCTGCATCTCCCAAAGAGTGGGGACCAGAGATAGTGATAGAGAGACTGGCAAAGTGGCAGATTTGGCTGAAGAGAATGAGGGAGAGAGCAGAGTTGTGGAGAAGAGAAAACTTTGTGTGGGGTGCTTGCATTATTGAAAAATATAGACATAAATCATGTTGCTGTCTGGAGTCCTTAAGAAAGAAACAACTTGGAAATATACATTTGAGGATAATCAATATAGAAATGCTTTTAAATACATAAGAATGGATCCAGTTATTAGAGAAAGAGCATACAGTTTGTCATGAAATCCCAAGGGCCAAGTTCTAAAGAAACCCAATATTTAAGTGAGATTAAGGAGGAAGACTTGGCAAAGGAAAGAGATGGATAACTAGAGGAGTGTACTTTCATTGAAGGGAAGAGTTTTTCAGGAAGGAGAGGTTACAAGAGGTTACCTGAAGACTTCTTTGAAGATGTAATATTCAAAATGTTGCCTTTATCATGTGTGGGATTCAGATAGTAGATGTGATAGTGAATGGGTTTTACCGGCTAGAAAACACAGAAAAGGAAGAGAAGTGGAAAACAACAGGACCTGTCTCAGAGGTATTGGTCTGTGTTTTGGGTGGATGTTATCTAAACTAGAATGAAGCATTCTAAACAAGCAGGTGAAAAATAAGCAAAGAGATTTGTATTGCTTATGTTTAAGTGTTTTTATGACTTTTCTTTCACTTTTATAACTACATGAATAGGAAAGAAGAGTCAGAAATGAGAGTAAAGAAGAAATGAAGCCGTAATAAAAGATCACAAATTTCTGATAATACAATATCACACTGTAATCCATATGTGTTCAAGTCAGTTTGATGAACTGGCATTCAGACATTTTAAAGATTTATTTATTTATTTTAGTGGGGGAGGGGCAGAGAGAGAGAGGGACAGAGAATCTCAAGAAGACTCCCCACTGAGCACAGAGACCAATGTGGAGCTTGAGATCATGACCTGAACCAAAACCAAGAGTCAGACACTTAACAGACTGAGCCACCCAAGTACATTAGGATTCAAACATTTTAAAGGACAGATTATTTCTGAGTGCAAAATAAATACTGATGGACTGATTGATTGATTGTTCTCCTCTTTCTGAATTAATAGTCAGGCTCAGTGATACTAGATTTCCTCTCTCACAATTTCACATTTATTTGAATAGATACCGGACCCGGGTCTCTACTAATAAATGGTAAGTTTTCCAGTAGTAATTTTTTGTTTGAAACAAAAATTTTGTACCTGACTGTAATGAAAAATTTGTTAATAATATTTTAAGTTATATCTAAAATCCTCAAACCATGCTTGTCAACTTCAGATCCAAATTGTACCCCAGAATGTTCATAGTTAAGTGCATTTGTGATTAATTGTCTTTGCCAGATAAATTTGGGAGGAGGTCTTAGAGATGCCTGACACCTAAATCTAGTAAAAAGAAAAAAAAAAACCTTTTAGGAATGACAGAACCATGTGAAATGTCTTCTTCATTTTCACCAAAATATGTATATAAATTTCTCTTTAATTATCCTCAAAATTTATACAAGGCACATATCACTGTTTGTGGTTTGAGGAAGAAATGCTTGCTAGCTAGCTAGGAAATGCATTGATAATGTTCCTGTCATTTTCGAAATTGCTCAAGAATAATTACATGTATTGAAAGAATGCTCTATGAATCTGAATCCTCTGTATTCTAATTCTACATTGTTTTAGGAATTACAAATGTTGGCTTAATTTTCGTGGCGGGATACCTAAGGCCATTCTTTGGATAATTCACCAAGTCCCTTTTTCAAATTTGTTTACAGAAAAATACAATCATAAAGGAGGTATTTCCTACTGTAAACAGAATTACAGTTATGTTAGATGTCCCCCTCGATTCAGATTTCATCTGCTGACACTAATGTGGTCAGATGTTAAAATCACTAGCTGTTTCTATCACCCAGTAGGTGGTGCTTTGAACCAGAGATTGACAATTCTGGCTCTGTTTCTAGTTTCTAGGTCTTCATCTTCATAACTATCTTCAAAGATGCATTTGAAACCAACTGATTTGAAAAACTTACTTGGCTTTTTATGGTGACTCTCAAAGTGCATCAATGATGAGGAAATACTACCAATTTTAAAATAATATCTAACTAAACACTTTTTAAAAGAAACAAAATACAGAACAATGACTATAACTATAAAAATAAGATTCTCCTTCCCTTCTTTCTGTATTTAACTTTTATTCTTTATTTCTTTGGTCTGACAAACCTAGCTACCAGTAAAGTAGATATGTTCTCCCTCATGGCATTCATTTAAACTGTTCCTGATACATTTGCCAAATTTTCTTCCACAAAAGCGGATTCTTGGTACAATGGCAGAAAGCATAGGAAGCTTCATCCATTTGTCACTCATAAATGTGAAACATGTTTAACCGCATACAGTTGTGCAAAAGGAAGTGGCGCTTTCAATATCAGAGTGCCTAGTGTCTGCTTTTGGTCTAAAGATAAAGTATATTTGCTGAGAGCCAAAGGTTTGCCTCCTCCACTGAGTCAAATCTCTCATTCTTATCACCACTCTCACATTATAGAAGTATGTGGAAGAATTTGTTTTAAAAATCAAGGTATGGGAGATAGGGCAGGAAGAAGTTGCTTGGTTTTGAATTGTCTTGTGTTATGAAATGCCACATATAGTTTAGATCACACATTAGGATGGGGCAATAAGTAACTTGTATTTGATCTCAGGTCTCTTCTAGCTCTAATCACTATTGAGGAAGATAATTATGGTTTTAACTCTTACTTTTGTATTCCACCTGACACCAATGATGCTTAAACTTTTCCTGCAAATTTGGAACATAATCATTATAAGTATGTGCACGTGTTGCTCAGTGATTCTCAAACTTGGCTCTGCCTGAGAAAGATCTGTGCTTTCTCCCCAACCCTTGCAATCCAAATTTCAAAGGTGCAATCTCCCAATCCTTGTTCAGTAGATCTGGTATGGAGCCAGGTTCACAGGTAATTTTGAGAACAGCATATTTTGAAAACTACACTTTTACCATGTCATCTTTCATAAATATTCTCAGATAATCAGATTTATAAAATACTGCTAGAACAACATAGCCCCCTCCAATCTTTGTGGGAAGCATCTGACATCTAGGATCTCTTTGTACTTGTTTAAGTGGAAGGAATGTCACCATTCCAGGCCCCTCTCGTCTCAAATCATCAAAGCTTAAATATATTAAATATATTCTATTTCTTTCTTAAAATGAATATCATCTATACCATTTGTGTATTATTCACTCAGATATATGGTTGTTGCTTGAAGAAGGAGAATGTGTCAACAGGCTTAATGAAAGATTTTCTGACTTGTAATCTTAATACATTATTTTGGGAATCCAAAGGAGGTACATGTGTGGTACCTCTTCAGTTCTGTCTTGCCACAGCTCAGTCCCTTTACGCTTGAAGCTCAACAAAATATTTTTTCTGTGCTCTTATATATAGTTTAATAATCTTAATGATATCAATCACACTTTCCATTGCAAAATAATAAAATATTAAGAAGTTGCATTAATGCAAATTACTATATAGCATATACCTACACAATAACAGTTCATGTTCCTTATTTGACTCCAAAACTTCCTGGATTCATTCAATGTTAAATGTTTCACTATGACTATTGAGGTAAAGACAAAAGCAAAAAGAAAACAAGAAAAACAAAACAAAAACATATTGCTTAATTTCTGCAACTTTATCTCCATGTTTTCCAGTAACTTCTAAAAACTATTTTATTTGAATTTGTGAGGAGTTTAGGGGACCCGGTTAATAGTGTCCCCTCTCCATTCCCAAGTAAATAAATTAATTTACAAAATAAACAAGGAGAGGTAAAGCTATGGTGAAACAAATATCAACTATTATTTGTAAAATTTGACATTGGAAAATCTAGATTGTATCTCCAGAAAGGTGGTCTTATAATACTAGACCTCAGAATTAGTCACAATTTTCCACTCAGTAATAAGCAAGACCGAAAAACTAGAGGTTTTCTTGAGAGGGGAGCCCAATCCTATCATGAAGGTACAAATAATATACATGTTCACTGTGCACGTGTTGCTCAGTGCACGCCTCTTTGACAGAGGCAAAAATGAGCTAGATTATAAATATCAAATTTATCTTTCTAAATTTACTCATCAGGTTAAGTTGTTCCTCCATACTTGAAGAGAAATGAGTTAAAGAAGAGAGGAGCAAGGAACTCTATCCAATTGAAAAACAAAAACCACAGCAGGAGTATGTCATTTTATCAGGTATGTAGAGTCACATAACTGTTGCAATCAAGATATAGGACAAGAGTTCTTTTAAAACCTAAAATGATCATGTCACTTTTTCCTTTAGAATCCTATGATAGCTCCCATTGTAATGTTCCTTCTCTCTCTCCTTACAGTTTTGCTTTTTCTTCCAATCATTAGTATTCTCTTTCTTTAATTATGTAACATTTTTTAATGTAATGCCTGTCATATTCACCACAGTGTAACATCCCAGAGGATGGGTGTATTGTTTGCCTTGTTTGCCTTGTTGCTGTTTACCATAACATAGAAGATTGCCTAGCACAGAGAAGGCATTTATTAAAATATTCAAACTAGTTTTCATACAAAAGCCAGAGTAATTTGTTTAAATTGGAAAGATAATCACATAAAATTTTTGCTCCAGAATTCTTCAGTGGCTCCCCAGTATCCTTGAAATATAGTTCCAGATCCTAAATAAAACACAAAGAGCTTCCAATTGTCCAATCCCAAGTTATTTTTCTATTTCTAATATTTCTGGTCACTTTCATCTTATATGCTATACTCCTTCTTATGAGACATTTACTATTCCCAGAATATGCCTCATTTTCCTTCCAAGACTGTTTTTTGTAGGTGCTGTTTTCTTTGCCAAGGGCACACACCCCTAATTATCCACATTTCTATTATTTTCCTTGGGACCTGGTTTATTTGTCAACTCCTAAGACTGGATTAAGTCCTCTCTTATGTGCTTCAACAGTAATCTGTATCTCTATTGACCCAACACAATATTAAAAGTGTGTGCTGAATCAGTTAGGCTCCAGTCACAGATAATAGGAACCCATTTACTTAGTGTAAATAGAAGTAATTTTAAAATAGATCATTAAGTACTTAGAAAACTATTAGAATAAAGGGGGAAAAAAGACACATAGTCTCTTTTTTTTATATTGGCCTATACTTTTTTAAAATTTTTTATTGTTATGTTAATCACCATATATTACATCATTTGTTTTGGCCTATACTTTTTTTTCACCATTCTTTTTATTGTTATGTTAATCACCATATATTACATCATTTGTTTTTGATGTAGTGTTCCATGATTCATTGTTTGTTCATAACACCCAGTGCTCCATGCAGAATGTGCCCTCCTTAATACCCATCACCAGGCTAACCCATCCCCCTACCCTCCTCCCCTCTAGAACCCTCAGTTTGTTTTTCAGAGTCCATCATCTCTCATGGTTCGTCTCCCCCTCTGACTTACTCCCCTTCATTCTTCCTCTCCTGCTATCTTCTTCTTTTTCTTTTTAAAGACACATAGTCTTAACCATGACTCGAGCATAAAAACTTCCACCAGATGATATCGCCAGATCCATGCTTTGCCTACTACAATTTACAGCAACAAAATGGATACCTCTTTGCAGCAATTTCTCTCCCGAGCATTCTAGGTCCAAATTCAATATTTATATAACTGCATTTGATTGGAATCTCATTTGCATCCAAATTCCTAGAATCAAGATAGACCAGGAAATATATCTATTAGTTTTCTAATCTCTTTTGTACACAAGGAAAACACATTAGAAGAAATTTGGAATAGATGTGGAAAAAGTCCATCTACTGAATCCTTTACCTATGTTTTCTGTTTTCTCACTAGATTCTAAGTGTCATGACTATATTTTTTTTCCTTATTGCTATGTCCTCAGCACAATATAATTCTTTGAGTAATATGTTCTTAATAAGTAACAGAAATAAATGAATCAGACTTTTTGCTCACTCTGTCTCAGAACAAAATTCTGTACTCAAAATTCATTAAGTCAGAGAGATAAGCAATTAAAAAATTATGTTTGATCTGTCCTAGCAGAACTGTCACAAAATATAACATAAGGCAGCCAATAGTTTTACTGTTATCACTGGCTGTTTGGCTAGGTCTCTTAAGTCTTGTCTGGTTCCAGTTAACTAAACCTGGAGATCAGAATGCCACTGCAAAAGTGGTGGAGAGGGAAACTCAATTAACTTCACTTCCAGTAGCCATATTGCTATAGTTATTTCTCAGCTTGTCAGAGAATCATTTCCAGAACCCAATGAGACCACTTTATCTTGATAATTCTTTTAGAGTCTCTCTGCTCTGTCAGTACAATCCCTGAATTTCTTGGTAATGCAGTCCAGAGTTTTGGATAATATTTGGACAATTTATATCCATTAATCTGCTCTTGTCAGGATTCTTTTGGGTGCAAGGGACAAAAAGCCAGCTCAACCTGACAGAAGCAAGAAAATAAAAACAACAACAAAATGAAACAAAAAAAAATAGTGCTAGTTCTGTGTGAAGCATTATTGTATTGATAATAAATATGTTCAGTACATTTCCTTCTCATTCTCTCATTTCTCCTTTCTACTCTGTCCGTTAAGCCTACTTTTAGGAATGTTTCTCTCACCCACCCACCCATGCCAGCCCTCACATCAATTGGCAAATCTAGTGGAAAGAGATAGTCTCTTTCACATTAATTTGAATGAGAATTAAATCTCATTTATCTTGCTCAAATAGTTTCATCACCTGAATCATTCACTGAAAGTAGAACATTCTGACTGGTGATCTCTAGTTCATATAAGCTGTCCCACATGTCAGGACAAATGAGGTGCTGTTAATCCCATCCAACCCCAAGAGGTTTCCTTAATAAATTGGGGAAGTGTTATTTCTCAATAGAAAAATTTGAATTTTGTTTACCAGTATAAAAGGAGGTGGATAATCAGCAGCTAAGAAACAAACAAATAAACAAAAAAGCAGGAGTTTGTGTTTTTCCCCACCCCCCCAGATTTTTGTACACTGAACTGAATGTCTTGTGTGCCCCCCATATCCACTCTTCAAACACAGTCGGAACTTCAAGAGGTAGAAAATATAAGAAAGTACCAAATAGAAGCCACAGAGCTGAAAAACATAATTAAATTGAAAAATATACTAGAAGTGTTCAATATCAAGCTAGACGAAGCAGAAGAAGGGATTGGCAACCTTGAAGACTGATCAGTGAAACTCATCCAATCATAGTAGAGAGGGAAGAAGAAAAGTAAAGATAGTTTAAGGGACTTATAGGGCAACATCAAGAAGTAGCAATATTAGCATTATAGGGAATCCAGAAGGAGAAGAGAGAGAAAAAGAGGTTAAAAAAAAAATCCTAAACAAAACAAAAAATTTACTTAAAAAATAATGGATGATAACTTACCTACTCTGGGAAAGGAAACAGCCATCCAGATCTAGAAATTCCAGACACTTCTAAATAAGAGGAGCTCAAAGAGACCCACACCAAGACACATTATAATTCAAAGGTCAAAAAGTAAAGACAAGGAGAGAATCTTAAAAGTAGAAAGAAAAAACAACTTGTTACATACAAGAGAACCCACATAAACTATCAGAAGATTTTTCAGCATAAACTTTGCAGGCCAGAAGGGAGTGACATGATACTTTTAAAGTGCTAAAAGGAAAAAAAAAATTCCAACCAAAAATATCTGACAAAGTTATTCAGAATTGAATGAGAGATAGAGTTTTCCAGATAAGCAAAAACTAAAGGAGTTCTGCACCACTAAACCCAGGCTTACAAGAAATGTTAAGAGGACATATTTAAGCTGAAAAGAAAGGGTGCTAATTAGTAGTAAAAACAAGCAAACAAACAAATGTGGAAATATAAATCTCACTGGTAAGGGTAAATATATAGTAAAGATAGTAAATTAACAACTTATAAAGCTAGTATGAAAACTAAAAGACAAAAGTAGTAAAAATAACTATAACTACAATAATTAGTTAAAGGATACATAAGATAAAAAGATGTAAAATGTGATGTTAAAAAAATGGGGGAGAGAGTTAAAATATAGGGCTTTAGAATATGTTCAAACTTAAGTTATCAACTTAAAATATGCTGTTATGAATATTAGTTATTATATATAAACCTCATGGTAATTGGAATGCAAAAAATGTATGGTGGTACACAAAAGAGAAAGAGAAAGGAATCAAAGCATACTGCTAATGAAAGTTACCAAACCACAAAGAACAGAGGAAGAGAAGGAACAGAGAGGAGATAGAAAGCAGCCAGAAAACAATTAACAAAATGGCAATAAATATATATTTATCAATAATTACTGTAAATGCAAATTTACTAAATTCTATAATTAAAAGAGTGGCTTAATGGATTAAAAAACAAAACAAATTGAAACACAAGACCCATCTATAGTCTGTAAGAGACTCACTTCAGATGTAAGGACATGCACAGACTGAAACTGAAACAATAGGATAAGATATTTCATGCAAATGGAAACCAAAAGAAATCTTGGGTAGCTGTACTTATATCAGAGAAAATAGACTTTACAGACTCTAAACAAGAGCCAAAAGAATGGCATTACATAATGATAAATGGATCAATCCAACAAGAGGATACAACATTTGTAAATATTTCTGCACCCAACATAGGAACACCTAGATATATAAAGCAAATATTACCAAACCTAAAAGAAGAAATAGATAGCAATACAAAAATAGCAAGGGACTTTAATACACCATTTATATCAATATTTATTCAGACAGTAAATCAAAAAGGAAACATTGGCCTTAAACAACACATTAGACTAAATGGACTTAACAGATATATACAAAACATTCTCTAGCATAGAACACGTTAGGCCACAAAACACACCTTAAAATTTTTTAAAAGATCGAAATTATATCAAGGATCTTTTCCAACTGGAATGGTATGACACTAGAGATCAATTACAAGAAGAAAACTGGAAAATTCATGATTATTGAACAATGTGCTACTGAACAACCAGTGGGTCAAAGAAGAAATCTGAAGAGAAATCAAAAACTACCTTGAGACAAATAAAAATATGCCAAAACATGGAATACAGCAAAAGTACTTCTAAGAGGGAAATTTATGATTATAAATTTATAATTATAATTATAAATGCCTACCTCAAGAAACAAGAAAAATCTCAAATAAACAATCTAACTTTACACCTCAAGGAATAAGAAAACTAACAACAAACAAAACCCAAAGTTAGTAGAAAGAAGAAAATAACAAAGATTGGAATAGAAATAAATCAAACATCCACTCTCCATCTTCCTCTATAATTTTTCCTGCCCCTGAAAGCCTGTGTGTACAACATCAGTGGGCTACCTCAGCCTCCAGTTTTCAGTTGACTTCTTCCATTAAGGACACCCAGAAAAGTATCAGAAGGAGGAAACAAATTGAGGTTGGAAAAATTATGGCCCTAAATCTCCCCCTCCCACCATGGAATTGCTTTGGGCAGTGAATATCCCAACTCCTCATAAAATGGCTCTCTTTTCTTCTGTTTCCAGTAATTTCTCACTCCCCTCATCATTATAAGTTAGGGGATGTGTGTAACTTCAGTCGTTCAAGAAGCAGATGCCAAAGTGGAACTAGAGTTACAAGGGTTTTACTGGGAAAAATCCCTACAAAGAATCAGTAGATAGGAAGAGCTCAGGATATGATACAGATCTGATGTCTGCATGGAGAGGGGGAAGAAAGAAGGATGGGTAGCTAGGTTCTCAGACTAAAGCACAATTTTAGGAAAAGTTCAGCAGGCTGATGGGGCCCATGTTTCCTATTAGGGGAGTCCCATATGTCATAAGAATGGGCCAGTTTCAGTACACCTACCATTTTCAGATATTGGCTAGGAGTAGTTGAAGGGAAAGGTGGCCTTGGTGGGGGAAAAAAAAAAAGTCATGTTGGGTCTAGTACTTTGGAAGCCTGGGGCTATCATTTGCATACACATCCTATAGTAACTTCCCATGAAGGAGATCCAAAAGGAGCATTTCTATGACTCTTACAAGATAGTAACATTCCCTCTATTATTATATTGCACTATCTTTTGTGAATTCACTACATCCCGTCCACACCTTTTATATGTTATCGTTGAATGGCTCCTTTAGTTTAAAAATAAAACATTGGAAAAATAAACACTAACAATTTCAGAAATCATAATTAACAATTTGATGGAGACTTTTTAAAGCTTTTGTCTACTTTAATGAAAGTGAATGAAAATATATATAATTAAGACATAACACTAAAAAAATGATACTGTAAATGTGATCTCAGTAATAATTTACTGTTGAAAAGTAATTAGATCCTTTTAAATGATTACTTTGAGTTAATGGATTTTATGTAAAATTAAGACCCCTATTATTAGTGTAATGCAATCCTCTGATAAAAATCAATGAAATATTTATAAACATAGAAAGAAGGGAACAGAAGAATGATAGAGGCAGAGATGTAGGTGGAACTAAATACTAAGTTTCAATTTTTGGAAAGGCTATAGTATTAACTCATTCATCCCTTCAACAAACTTTTAGAGCACGTACCATGTTACAGGAACTATCTAGAGACTGAGCTGATAGCTATTCAAACACACCCACTCACACTCACACACAGAATTCCTGAGTTCATAAAGTTTATATTCTAGTGAAAATAAAATTTAAATTTAAATAACTACAGGGATGGCTGGGTGGCTCAGTCGGTTAAGCATCTGCCTTCGGCTCAGGTCATGATCCCAGGGTCCTGGGATCGAGTCCTGCATCGGGCTCCCTGCTCGGCAGAGAGCCTCTTCTCCCTCTGCCTCTGCCTCTCTCTCTCTGTGTCTCTCATGAATAAATAAATAAAATCTTTAAAAAAAATTTAAATAACTACATCATCCCAATATACACCACTATTACTAAGTTGTGCGATACCCTAAAGATCCGTCATCTAATTCAACCATGGCATTATATAGATGAACAAAATTAAATGGAACCTTTTAAAGAGATAGATCAGACTAGAACTTGAATCTCCTAAACCTGAGACCAGGACAGATCACAAAAACCAAACCAGAAGAATCTGAATGTTTTCATAATTTTCCAGCTTTAATTTCACCAAATTTGACTTCCAAAGATTAGCAACGAAGTTACATAAGCAAATGTGACACACAACCTGCCCTCTAATTCACATTGTTCTATAAATTGTTGTACAGTTTTCCTTTCATTCTATGAAGAAGAAATAGCACTTTTAAGGGTGATTCCTCCTCTTATGAACCGGGTAATTCCTCCTCTTATGAGTTTTGAGCCTACATTCAAATGTGTGCCTTGAACTTTCATACATAATTCCTCTAATGCTTATTTTATTTTCTGTCTACATCTCTGTCTCTTCTCCCACACTCCCTTTAGAGTCAACTTATCTATGGAACACTATTACATGTTTTTTCTAAAACTTTCAGCAATATTCCAATAAATTAACTAGACATGATTTATTAAAGTATATAAGTTCTCAAACACAAGATAAATGGCTGAGATCCTGTCATTATTCTGTATCAGAAAGGCAATGCCATATTAGCTCATCACCTTACAAATTCTCCTTCACTAAGCTGCCCTTTATCATAAACTTGGCTTTTATTGAGAGTCATCAACAAAATAGCTATATGAAAATTTATTCTGCAATTTCTCTACAAAGGTGATGAGCCATTATCTACTTTGTAGTTCAGATATTCTATATTGAGTTCCATGTGAAAAATGTGTTAGAGAGTATGAGTTCACTTTGTTTCCACTGACAAAGATGTGTGTTTTCTTCTCTTTTTTTTAAGATTTTTATTTATTTATTTGATAGAGAGATAGCACAAGTAGGCAGAGCGGCAGGCAGAGGGAAACGGAGAAGCAGGCTCCCCGCTGAGCGGGGAGCCCGATGCGGGGCTTGATCCCAGGACTCTGGGATCATGACCTGAGCCGAAGGCAGCCACTTAACTGACTGAGCCACCCAGGTGCCCCAAGATGTGTTTTCTCCTCTCTGAAAAATGTCATGCAATTTCTGGTGATTTTTTTGTTTTTTAAATTTTGGTTGCTCAGATAGTATTCTGTATTCCAGTAAGCAACAAACTTAATCATATTGCTTAATATTTTGACCATACTCCATTTTCAACTTAGTAAATATTGAATTAAATGGTCCTGGACCTCTGGAATAAATTCTTTACATAAGATTATCTGTCTATGCATCTAGTAGTGATGGATGAATGGATAGATGATGGATAGATAGATGATAAATCAATAATATGAGAAACATAGGTTGTGTTTGAATAAAGGCAAATTATATGAATGAAAAGACAAATACATCTCGCCATCCTGCTTTGGAATTTGAAACCTAAAGTGTATATACAAATCTCACTCTAACTATTTTTTTATTTGATAGAATGGTTTTGAGATCTATCCATAACTGTATGTTTTCAACTTATTGGTATTCATTTATTTATAATACTTTATATTTAAATTTTGCTTTATATACCACTTTTTTTCCTAATATTATTTGAGTTTTCTAATTCTTAAAAAAATCTTACTAGAATTTTATGTACTTTATTAGCTTTCCCCCAAAAGAAACTTTTAACTTGTTAACCCCCTATATCTTTTATTTTATATTTGAATAAATCTTTGTACTATCTTTATTTTGGACATATTTTTAATAGTGTAGCTTTTTAAATAGGAAATTTATTTTATTATTTTTACCATTTATTCTTTTTGGAACATAAACATTTAATGTTATCAATTTTTAAAAAATATACCAATATACTAAAGCAGAAGAATACATATTTGAGTGCATATGGAACATTCTCCAAAATAGATCACAAATCAGTCCTCAATAAATTAAAAAAAATGAGATCATACCATGCATATTTTCAGACCACAACACTATGAAATTTGAAGTCAACCACAAGAAAAAATTTGGGAAGACTACAAATACATAGAAGTTAAAGAACATCCTACTAAAGAATGTGAATGGGTTAACCAGGAAATTAAAGAAGAAATTTCAAAAAATATATGCCAGCAAATGAAAATGAAAACACAAAAGTCCAAAACCTTTGGGATGCAGCAAAGACAGTCCTAAGGGGGAAGTATATTGCCATATAGGCCTACCTCAAGAAGCAAAATAAAGTCTCAAATACACAAGCTAGAAAAGTAACAGCAAGTAAAACCTATGCCATCAGAAGAAGGGAAGTAATAAAGATTAAAGCAGAAATAAATGATATAGAAACAAATAAACAAAAACAGTAGAACAGACCAATGAAACTAAGAGCTGTTTCTTTGAAAGAAATGAATCACAGATCTATATCTCTGAAACAAATAATACATTATATGTTAAAAAAGAAAAAGAAGAAGAAGAAGATAGCAGGAGGGGAAGAATGAAGGGGGTAAATCGGAGGGGTAGATGAACCCTGAGATATATGGACTCTGAAAAACAAACTGAGGGTTCTGGAGGGGAGGGGGGTGGGAGGATGGGTTAGCCTGGTGATGGGTATTAAAGAGGGCATGTTCTCCATGGAGCACTCGGTGTTATATGCAGACAATGAATCATGGAACATTACATCAAAAACTAATGATGTAATGTATGACGATTAAAATAACATAATAATAAAAAATATATATTAAAGAAATTGGTAAACTTCTAGCCAGGCTTATCAAAAATAAAAGAGAAAGGACCCAAATAAATAACAAGTGAAAGAGGAGAGATCACAATCAACACCACAGAAGTACAAACAGTTATAAGAAAATATTATGAAAAATTATATGCCAACAGACTGGGCAATCTGGAAGAAATGGACAAATTCCTAGAAACATACAAACTACCAAAATTGAAACAGGAAGAAATAGAAAATTTGGAAATACTCATAACCATCAAAGTAATAAAAAATCTCCCAACAAACAAAAGTCCAGGGCCAGATGGCTTCCCAGGGGAATTATACAAGAAATTTAAAAAAGAGTTAATATCTATTTTTCTCAAATGGTTCCAAAAAATTGAAATGGAAATAAAACTTCCAAACTCATTCTATGAGGACAGCATTACCTTGATTTCAAAACCAGACAAAAACCCCGGTGGGGGTCTTCCACAGAACTACAGGCCAATATCCCTGATGAACATGATGCAAAAATTCTCAATGATATATTAGCAAATCAAATCCAACAGCACATCAAAAGATTCTTTCACCATGATCAAGTGGGATTTATTCCTGGGTTACAGGGGTGGTTCATTATTCACAGATCAATGAATATGACATATCACATTAATAAAAGAAATTATAAGAACCATATGATCTTCTCAAAAGATGCAGAAAAAGCATTTGACAAAGTACAGTATCCATTTTTGATTAAAAAAAAAACACCTCAACAAAATAGGGATAGAGGGAACATACCTCCACATCATAAAGACCATCTATGGAAAACCCACAGCTAATATCATCCTTAATGAAGAAAAAACTACAGTCAGGAAAATGACAGGAATGTCTACCATTACTATTTAACTAGTATTGGAAGTCCTAGCCTCAGCTGTAAGAAAACAAAAAGAAATAAAAGGCATCCAAATCAGCAAGGAAGAAGTCAAACTTTCACCATTCTCAGATGACAGTATGCTCTATGTAGAAAACCTGAAAGACTCCACCAAAAAATTGCTAAAACTGATACTCAAATGCAACAAAGTTGTAGGATATAAAGTAAATGTGAAGAAATTTGTGACATTTCCATACACCAATAATGAAGCAGAAGAAAAAGAAATCAAAGAATCAATCCCATTTACAATTGCACCAATAACCATAAAATACCTAGGGATAAACCTAACTAAAGAGGTAAAAGATATGTACTCTGAAAACTATAGAATACTTATGAAAGAAATTGAAGACACAAAGAAATGGAAAAACATTCCATGTTTATAGACTGGAAGAACAAATATTGTTAAAATGTATACTACCCAAAGCGATCTACACATTCAAGGCAATCCCCATCAAAATACCACCAGTATTTTTCACAGAGCTAGAACAAACAATCCTAAAATTTGTATGGAACCACAGAAGACCCTGAATAGCCAAAGCAATACTGAAAAAGAAAAGCAAATCTAGAGGCATCATGATTCCAGACTTCAAGGTATATTACAAAGCTTTAGTCATCAAGACAGTATGGTACTGGCACAAAAACAGACACATAGATCAATGGAACAGAAAAAGAACCCCAAAATGGACCCACAACCATAGGGTCAACTAATCTTCCACAAAGCAGGAAAGAATATCCAATGGAAAAAAAAACAGTCTCTTCAACAAATAGTGTTGGGAAAATTGGACAGCAACATCCATAAGAATGAAACTGGACCACTTTCTTACACCATATACAAAAATAAATTCAAAATGGATGAAAGACCTACATGTGAGACAGGAATCCATAAAAATCCTAGCAGAGAACACAGGCAGCAACTTCTTTGACCTTGGTTGCAGCAATTTCTTACTAGACACTTTTCTGGAGGCAAGGGAATCAAAAGCAAAAATGAACTATTGGGACTTCATCAAGATAAAAAGCTTCTGCACCATAAAGGAAATAATCAACAAAACTAAAAGGCAGCCTATGGAATGCGAGAAGATATTTGCGAATGACATATCCGATAAAAGGTTAGTATCCAAAATTAATAAAAAAAAAACCTTACCAAACTCAATACCCAAAATACAAAAAATCCAGTTAAGAATGGGTAGAAGACATGAAGAGACATTTTTTTCCAAAGAAGACATCCAGTTGGCCAAAGACACATGAAAAGATGATAAACGTTACTCATCATCAGGGAAATACAAATCAAAACCATGATGAGATAACCAGCTCACACTTGTCAGAATGGCTAAAATTAACAACACAAGAGACAAGTCTTGGCAATGATGCAGAAAAAGGGGAACACTTTTGTACTGTTGGTGGGAATGCAATCTGGTGTAGCCATTCTAGAAAACAGTATGGAGAGTCCTCACAAAGTTAAAAAAAGAAGTACCCTACAATCCAGCAATTGCACTACTGGGTATTTACCCAAAGGATACAAAAATACAAAGTCAAACAGATACACACATACTGATATTTATAGCAGCATTATAAACAAAGGCCGAATTATGGAAAGAGCCCAAATGTCCACTGACTGACAAATGGATAAAGAAGAGGTGGGGTATACACACACACACACACACACACACACACACACACACACACACTAGAATATTACTCAGCCATCAAAAAGAATGAAATCTTGCCATTTGCAATGACATGTTGGAGCTAGAGTGTATTACGCTGAGTGAAACAAGTCAGAGAAAGACAAATACCATATGATTTCACTCATATATGGAATTTAAGAAACAAAACAGATGAACATATGGAAAGGGGGAAAATAAAAGAGAGAGGGAAACAAACCATAAGAGACTCCCAGGGATAGAGAACAAACTGAGAGTTGGTAGACGGAGGTAGGTGGGGAATGGGCTAGATGGGTTATGGGTATTAAGAAGGGCACTTGTGATGAGTACTGGGTGTTATAATGTAAGTGATGAATCACTAAATTCTACTCCTGAAACCAGTATTTCACTGTATGTTAACTAACTAGAATTTAAATAAAAATTTGAAAAGAAAAAATATATAATTTACCAATATATCACATAGTTATGATATATAGTATTTTGTTTTTGTATTTTCTAAGCAATTACTATTTATTAAAAAATCACATTGCTTTTACATTTTTTATGCTACTATAGTAAGAACAGTTTTAGGCAAACCTAAAGTGCCTTTGCAGTTTTGTATCTCCTATTTGTAAGTTACACATATAATGCTGTAATTGTTGTTGAAGTTATAATGGACTACTAAAAATTAAAGTAGTTGTATTATCTGAAAAGTATAACAGCATAGAAATGATCAATTTATAAGATTTATATAAAATATGAATTATTATAAAATACTCATCTAAGTTTTATAATTTCATCCTGCCTCATTTTAAGCCAATTTATAGTCTCTTAAGTACCATCCATTTCTTAAAGTAAACAATAGAGAGCTACGATTCCTACTGAAGAAAGCCCACAGAGACTCAAGTTTCTTGGAGAGATTCTAAAAGCCTAGATCATTGTTTGAAGACTGAATTAACTATTAACTGTGAAGGAAATCCTATTTTCAGAATGCAATAATAGTAAAAATATATCCCATGAAGTTCTATATATACTTTCTAGAGAAAGATAAGAAAGAATATGACGTCTTTTTTTCATAACTGTCTCCTTAGATCCACTAGTAATAATAAACCTCAGATTGAAGGAAAAGATGTGTGAACATAGGTTAGATAGTAGTATGGAATGGAGGGCTAAGGAAAACCCTGTTTTCAGATGAATATCTCTCTCTCACTTTTCGTTAAAGGACCAAAAAAGAGGATCATTCTTGGTCAGATGCACTGTTTAGAATAACTACTTGTGGGGCATCTAGATGGCACAGTCAATTAAGCATTCAACTCGTGGTTTTAGCTCAAGTCATTATCTCAGGGTCTTGAGATCAAGCCCCAAGTGGGGCTCTACTTGAGATTCTCTGCCCCTCCCACTCATGCTCTCTCACTCTCTTTCTCTCTAAAATACATATATAAGGGATTCCTGGGTGGCTCAGTCAGTTAAGTGGCTGCCTTTGGCTCCAGTCATGATCCCAGGATCCTGGGATTGAGTCCTGCATCATGCTCCTAAGGAGCCTGATTTTCCCTCTGCCTGCCTCTCCTCCTGCTTGTGCTCTCTTTCTGAAAAATAAACAAATAAAATCTAAAAACAAAACAAAACAAAATATAAATAAATCTTTAAAAAAAAAGAATAACTACTTGTAATGTGGTAACTCTTGAATCACAACCTAGTGACTGAATCGTTCTTATAATCTCAGCTATCAGCTCTCTTTTTCTGTAATTCTGCACCTTTCTTAATCAAGTTATTTTTCTGGGAAAGTTATTACTTCCTTGAAGACTGAGTTGTTCTTCAGCTTATATTTTTCCTCCAAATTTCTTTTTTTCTCATGACTTTTCCTCTGGGTTAGTATTTTCTAAAGATAACACCAATTCTGCCTATTACTTTTGAAAAAAGCTATGCTTAACAAGGATATTACATTTTTTCCTGAATCAATTTTGCAACAGTTTGGGCAATTTTTTTGCTTTTTATATAAAATCTAAACAAAATAAGAAACCCATAGAAAAGCTAAAGACAGGAGCACATATCACTGACTCCCTTAGGAAGCCTTGGATTTTTAGTTCTATCTTCAGGTCATTCAAGTACATGGCTATCTCTTTGTACAATTTTCAATGGATCTGCCTGAGGTCAATGTCCACAATGGTTTGTAACCCTTCCATGATGGCTCTGTCCACAGAAAAGCTTGTTCCAGCAACCTATGGCTCCACAAGCTCCAACCTATACAAATGTCCCGGTAGTCCATCTGTAATTCAACCCTCCCTGGGCAAACAAGGCAGAATACCAATGGAGCTGGTCTAAGGAAGGATAGATATAATAAAGAATGGGAATTCCCCATGTGTCCAGTGCTCCCTCCGCCCTATTTTATTTTTCTCTCCTCACTTTCTAAAACAAAAAAAAAAATTGAGTTTTTAAATATAAGGAAATATAGAGAACAAAACAATGAGAACCCATATATCCACTACCCAGAGTCAATAATACTTAAGATTTTATTTTTTTTGTCTTTCTCTCCCATTTTCTCTTTTTTTCCCTGAAACAGTTCAAAATAAGTTACAGATATTTTGACACTTTAGCATGCACCACTAAAAATTAAAACATTCTCCTCTTCCATTATCTTATACCATTATCACACTTAAAAAATTTAGAATTCTATGGTATCATCTCATATCCAGTTTAATTTCAAATTTCCCCTATTATCTCAAACATATATTTTGAAGCTTTATTTTTGAAGTAGGATCCAATTAATAATGATACATTACATTGGGTTATTGGGTCTCTTGAGTCTCTTTTTTAAGTTGTTATTGAAGTGCAACATGCACACTTTTGAGTCCTTTAAAACCTAAATTAACCTAGAATGGTCATTTTCTTTTTTTTCATTCTTATCGAGGCATGACATACAAGCAATAAAGTATATACCTCTCCTATATAGAAATATAGATTCATTTTTAGAATCTTGTTCCCTCCTCAAGCCTGTACCCCAGGGTAATCAACATATATTTTGTTTTACTATGTTTGTTGAGGTTTGATTCACATACAGTGGACTACACATATTTCAAGTGAACACATTAATTAATCTTTGCATGTGTGTACACCTATGCGGAAGCCTCTCCCCCACCCAGAAATGTAAAATTTCTAGTACCCCAAAGAACTCCCTCATGGCTACTCATGGTTTCCTTTCTCTCCAAAAAGAGGTAGCTTACCCCTTGTCTTCTGGCATCACATACTGATTTTGTGAGCTTTGCATTCTGTGTAGATGGGAATATATAGGGTATGCTCTTTCATACATACTTCTTTAATTTCATCAGATTTGTTCATGTTGTGTGTGTCCATTATTTATCCTTTGTTGTTGCTATGTAGTATTCTCTTGTGTAAATATGGCACATATTTTTCTTTTCTTTTTTTTTTACCTGTTGATTGATATTTGGATTGTTTCTAGTTTCTGTCTACTATCAGTAAGGCTTGCTAGAAAAATTCTTGTTAAAAAAAAGCATGAAGTTATGTTTGTGGAACATCAACTTAAAAAGTGTATTAAAAGAAGATTGAGCAGAAAATAACAATAGGATGAGAGTGTTATGGATGCACAAATTGTGATATTAAGATTCTTTGAGCATAGTTTTGAGTAAATTCTTTAATAGATTTTAGGAGTCAATAAGACTTAAGGTATTATGTTTGGTTTTGTGCACTATTACAATCTCAGTGTCTAAAGCAATGCCTGGTTCATCTGAGACATTCAACAAATTTAATGAGTGAATAAATAAATGAAGGAGAGTGCTCAACAATGTCAAGTATCACAGAGGATTTTCTTTAAATAGTAAAATGAATAATTTGCACTTACTAATTAATCCATAACTTATGGTTTTGCTTAAAAAGAGAATAGTAAGGATGGAAAAACCAAAACCCTGGAATTTCTATGTTATCACATAACTCTAGGTGACAAGCTATAACAACAAACCAAAATATAAAAGATAGTGGCAAAGTACTGAGAGCAAGTTGCTATAGTATCATCAAGTTGTGAGAGGATGTTAACAATTCAAAATAAATCCTGGTGGCCCTCAGAATAGGAAAAGCCACAGATCACTAGAAAATTCAGTGACAATCTGAGAACAGCAGACAAAAGTGGGAGAATTCACAGGTGAGTACAAAAAAAACTGTCCAATGGTACTGGAGCATTCTGGTCCTTATGAACTCTCAAAACTAAACAATAAAATAATTCCTGCTCTCAAAAAGCCTTATACTGAAGAAATATTCCTGAGAGCAGAATACAAACTAAGAAAGACAGTAACCCCAAGTGAAAGAACAAAACCAAGGTAGGGGAATTGAACTCACAGATCTCCAAGAAATAAGGTTATTTTACAAATCACAATAACAACAAGTAGAAGCTCTAAAACTGTGAAGGGAGGAAAATTACCCTGATCCACCCATCTAGGTAACCTACTTCAGGTAAATATGAGCAAGAACTAAATACCATCGAGTCAAATTGGTATAAGTAACATGGATGAGCAATTATTCTATTCCTGGATATATACTCAAGAGAAATAAATATATATGTTCACAACAAGACAAGAATGTGGCAATTTGAATTCATAAGGTATTCATAATACCTGCAATACTGGAAACAACCTAAATTTCCATAAAAAGGAGAATGGCTAAACTAGATTATAGTTAGAAAGAAGTCACACGGCCACAAGGCCCAAGGTGGACTCACTTGTCCCAGGAGGGCAAACCAAGACTTATTTGTAGTTTTAGCCTTTCCAGGAATGGAATTTTAAGCCAGTCAGTTTGGAACTTTCTGGTCTGCACTAATGAGGTAATTTGTCATATGGGCCCTCTTCATTCTTCAAAGAAATATTAGGTAATCCACCTAATAAGACACCCTGCCCTTCCCCCTACAGGGAGGTGACCTTGCCTGAAACAATTCTTTCTTTTCTTTTGCTAATAACCTCTTGCTCCACCCTCCTTTCTGCAAAAACCTCCATTTTTACCACTGCTTGGAGCTCCCCTCTATTTGCTAGATAGGGTGCTGCCTGATGACTCATTTAACAAGCCAGTTAGATCTTCAAATTTACTTGGCTTAGATTTGCATTTTTTTAAATAAAATATTAGTCAGCAATAGAAAGGCATACTGCTGATAAATGCAATAACATGGATGAATCAACAACATGAATACATTTCACTCATTATACTGAGTGAAAGAAGCTATGCAGAGGATCATAGGGGAAGGAAGGGAAAACTGAATGGAAAGTAATCAGAGAGGGAGCCAAACCACGAAAAACTCTTAACTACAGGAAACAACCTGAGGATTACTGGATGGGAGGTGGGTGAGGGATGGGGTAGTTGGGTGATGGGCATTAAGAAGGGCATGTGATGTGATGAGCATTGGGTGTTATATGCAATTGATGAATTATTGAACTCTACATCTGAAACTAATGATGTACTATATGTTGGCTAACTGCATTTAAATAAAAATAAATAAATAAATAAATAATAGATTTTTTTAAAAAGCTAAAAAAAGTTAACATATTATAAAATTCCAATTATGTGAAGTTCAAAAACTAGTAACCAACATGTGATGGAAATCAAAACAATGCTTGCCTAGTGGTAGGGGTGAGGGGTAAATTGACTGAAAAGAAGCATAAAGATGCTTTTGAAAGTGAAGGAGATGTTACACATCTTGATTAAGATGTAGAGTATATGGATATATATATTTGACAAACCATATTGTACCATACACTAAGATATATGTTTTCCACCACACATAAATTATACTTCCTTTTAAAAAATGAACATATTCTATGATGGTGTTAGAGACTATGAACTCCTAGAAACAAACTGAGGGTTTTAGAGGGGAAGGGGGGGATGGGTTAGCCAGGTGATGGGTATTAAGGAGAGCACATATTACAGGGAACACTGGGTGTTATATGCAAACAATGAATCATGGAGCACTACATCAAAAACTAATGATGTACTGTATGGTGACTAACATACATAATAAAATTAAATTAAAAAAATGAACATATCGGGGGCTTGGGTGGCTCAGTTGGTTGGGTGACTGCCTTTGGCTCAGGTCATGATCCTGGAGTCCCGGGATCGAGTCCCACATTGGGCTCCCTGCTCAGCAGGGAGTAAATAAATAAATAAATAAAATCTTTTAAAAAAATGAACATATTATAAAAATAAATTAAAATTAAAATTAAAATTAAAAATGGCTCTGTTAGGAGAATTCCAGGGACTTAACTCATTTTTCTTTTGGAAACTGTTAAGGAAAGTTAAATAATCAAGCACTTATTGTGCCTTTCCTATATAATATGTACTACTGAGTAACCAGAGAGGAAGACAGTTTCTCCTTATGGAAACATTCAAGCTAATAATTGAAAAAAGAATGATAAAAATATATCATTTTGAAATAAAGAATCTATGTAATGCCCATTACTAATTTAATTACCAGTATACAGAAAAACAGGGAAACATAATGACTGACATCATGAGGATAAAATGAGCAAATCCAGAATGTGAAAACTATACAGGACAAGCAATCTGGGTTCTTTAACAAATAAATTTCAAGGAAAAAAAAATATTCAGGGGGAATTCAGTCTAAAAGATATTTCTTAAGAGACATAACTAAATATAAATATATGTTTATTATAGCCACTGAAAAATGAAAAGAAATTTTCTTTTGATATAGAAAAAGGATTGGTCCATATAATTTTCCATCTGACTTCTTATATTCCATTGATCTGCTTTGTTGAACTTCTTTCAGTTCCCAGAGGTATGTGCTATTTCTTCTGTCTGAACCAGTCAGCGTTTGTGGTACTAATTCTTATTCAACTTTCAGAGTTTACCTGAACATTTATTTAATCTCTCAGGCAAGATCAGCTCACTGTCATATATATTAATTCTGTAATTCTTTATATCACATGTCAAATTATAGTTATTTATTTATATCATTTATTTAATGTCTTCTTTGTCAGGTCCAGAAGGGTTGTAACTCTACCCTTGTTAGCCATCACTGTATTCTCACTGCCAATAATCGCACCTAGCATGTAACACATCTTTGGCAACTGTTTGGTCAGCAAATAAATGAATACATGAGCAGGAAATAATAAATATGTAAGTGGAAGCAATCTGACTGTTTATATATTGTATATGTTCATTTCTGTTGACTACTTTAGATCCATTTCTTCCTCATTTATATATGTTCCCTTTTAGTGGCCCTCATGGCCCCACTTAGATGCCTTTATTGCCCTTTCTATGTCTTTGACTTTTTTAACTTAACAGGGAGCTATTTCCCTTGCTATGTATGAGGTCTAGTGTGGTTTTAGTTGAGCACAGAAGACACCAAATTAGCATCCAGGAATGAAAAACTATTCTTTCTTTTTTTTCCCCCCAGTTATTTAATGTTACAGTTAGGACTTCTACAATAGTATTTCTTAGGAAAATGATACTAGATTTCAAGGATTACATGCAAAATGTGCTTTAGAAACTCTATGTCAGAACTAAGGCTTTTAAGCCATGGGATGCCCCATTAGAATACTGTTAACTCATTGCTGAATAGGCATGATAAGCACCTGTGAAGATGTAAGTGGCAGGTAATATGAGGAAGTCCAGACCTTTACAATATGGCACCAGCAAGGTACAAGAGTTGCAGAGAGAAGTCTTGGAAGATGGTAGTACATGTAACCAGGGGACTTGGACAATAGCATAAAGAAGCATAAAACCAACATTAAGTGGTAGGATTTAGGAAAAGAAGAACACATCAGAGCCTCAGGTAAAGAAAAGTAAGAACCAGGGCACAGTAAGGAGCATGTGGTTGGAAGTTGGAGGGTAGCCACAAGCAACAACAACAATTACTTGAACAAGCATTCAAGAACTCAGTGAAGAATAAGTGTGAAGAAATAGAAGAAACTATTATGTGGTTATACTTAGACTTCATCTCAAAATTAGCTTCGTCCATGTTCAAAAGAGGAAAAGAGAGTCATAAAACTAATGACTATAAGAGTAGTACAAGAAACTGTGCTGAAATATAGATCTCAAAATTCATTGTATTAATAATCATAAGCATACATGTATATGCATATTTAGCACCTATCTTGAAAACTCAGTAATTTGTTAGATATATATTTCACTGTATTACAGATAATGGAGGAATCAGACAAGTGGCAAATATAATGCATACAAGACACTGAAAAAAAAAAGAAAGGTAATTCAGTACTAACAGTTAAGAAAGGCTTCCTGGAAATGGCAATATTTTAGTTGAATCATAAAAGCAGTTTTAAACAGATGATAAATATGCAGTTTAACCAAGTGTAGAGAAAAATGCAATAAAAAACAATAATACAAAGTCTAGAGACAAGAAAAAGCCTAAAATATTGGTATCACAGGAAGTAATTCAATTTGCAAAGGTATAAGGAAGGGGAGATAACAATGATAGTTATATATGTGAAGAGGTAGAGATAGGATTGTCACATGCATTGAGAATAAGTAGATATGTCACATGAAAAGCCACTGGAAAGGTAAGCTTTGGTTTCAGAAAAACACTGAAGACAACTACAAAGAGAATTAAAGTTCCCTTTTGAATAGGTTGAACAAAAATGCTTAAAACCATAAAAAATATAATTTATATAGGACCTTAAATTTATTGATTTCTCTTTTCTTACATGAATGATTTTGAAAAATATTTCAGAATAATTAGAAGAAATATGGGTAATAAATAATATCAAATAGTCATCTGACCAAATGACATGATGTTTATTCTCCTGAAATATAAAAAAAATCAATTGAGACTAAATTTTAAAATGTTGATATATTGTGAAAAAGAAAGTTTGTATAAGATTTAAGGTGAATAAATACTAGTGGGATTATTACTAAAGATGGACACATAGAGTAAATATGTTGTAAATAATATTCTAGAATGAATTTTTGAAAGAATGATTTAAGTATTTAGAATGAGATATTGTACATACTGGGAGTTGGCTGGATCTTACAAAAATTAATACAGAAAATATTTGACTTCTTTTCAGAACATTGGAATTACACTGATACATACACAAATAATGAAATAAAATATATTTAATGTAGCAAGATAAAAAAATTTCATAAATGTTTGACCCCCATTTTCCCACTGCACCTTATAGATACTGATGACTACTAAGTCTATAAATTCTGCTATGCAGAGGCAACTTGGGCTCCTCATCCTCCATGTGGTTATAGTTACCAATACTTTTGTTAGGATTAGGTGCACAGGCACAATTTAAATAAGATTTATTTTAGTTCAGTATATGGAAGAAACTCTAAAATTCAAATTCTTTCGATGTTGCTTGTCTACTTCCACTGACAAGCAAAGCTTTGGAAGTAGCTAAGCAACATTTTATCACATTCCCTTTTATCATTCCCTAATTTACATCCTACTTTCAAACCAAACTAAAATAGAAACTAGGCAATAGAAACAAGATTCTATTAGAGTTTTAAAATTCTGATAGTTTCCATGAAAATGAATATATGACAAAAAAACAAAAGACAAAAACCAAACCAAAACAAACAAAACAAAACAAAACAAAAACTATGAGGATGTTGCTTTTGCCTACAAGGAGGGCTAACAAGGAGATGGCAACTTCTGGGGAAAAGAATATTGAAAATCTTAAAGAAACATATGCATGAATGAATAAGATCAATGGCTAAGATAAAGGATTATATTCACATGAACGTCATTTTTGGCTCAGAGTCCCTGGAGTTGGAAGTCAATGTAAAAAATATGTCAGTCTAAAAAGTCAATTTTATAGATCAGGAAACAAATATTTACCAAAAGCAAGTGACTCTTCTATTTATGTAAATAGTTGGTGTCAGAAATGTTAGTTCAGGGGGCACCTGGGTGGCTCAGTCGTTAAGCGTCTGCCTTCAGTTCAGGTCATGATCCCAGGGTCCTGGGATTGAGCCCCGCATTGGGCTCCCTGCTCAGTGGGGAGTCTGCTTCTCTTTCTCCCTCTGCTGCTCCCCCTGCTTGTGCTCTCTTTCTCTCTATCACTCTCTCTGTGTCAAATAAATAAATAAATAAAAATCTTTAAAAAAATGTTAGTTCAGTTAAATCCATATTATGTTACATTGCTTCTCTTCTCTATTGACATAATTCCTTGTAATATCTAATCTCAGTGGGGCACCTATGATATGGTCAAAGACAATGTGATGCTATTATTGCACAAAATCAGGGTCTTAATAAAGACTGATTCTATTTCAATCATGGTTATAATTATCAGATTCCTAGTAGAAAATATCACTGAGAGAATTTTTTTAAATATCACTGAGGAGAAATTAAAAAAAAAACACATCTTTAATACCATCAAAGTTAACCACATCCATGAAAACTACCACAAATAACAAAGGACTGACTTGTGTAACAAAAAGTAAAATTATTAAGTACAGTTTATAAGACAAGTGTATGCTTATAAAGTATACAATCTATATTTGAAATTTTAGCAAGAAATTAGAAATTATAAAAATGGCATAACATAAAACATTTAAAGAGGAACAAACTCAACATCTCAAACTGGAAAATACAATGATTAAAATGAAAAACTCAAGAGTTAGGTTTATTACTAAGATAGATAAAACTAAAGAATTAATAAACTAGAATATATATCAAAAGAAAATATCTAAAAAAGGCAAAAGATATTAAAGGAAAGCATAAAATATAGATAAAAGACAAAGGCAATATAGGAAAATGACTATGATATATTTATTTGTCTTGCTTGAATAAAGCAGAAAGAGTAGTTGAAAAGCAATAACTGAGAATTTTTGAAAACTAACGACAATAGTTGAGAGGCTTAAGAGCAGAATAAACAAGAGTAACAATATAACTACATCTGTGGTAGGCTGAACAATGATCCCGCCAAAAATATTCATTTCATATTCAGAGAATCTGTGAATGTTACTTTATTTGAAAAAGGATCTTTGAAGATGTGTTTGAGATAAAGATCTTGAGATGAGATAATCCTGGATTATCTCTGTGGGCTATACATCCAAGAAAGAATCTTCATAAGAGAAAAGCAGGGGGAGATGTGAGACAAACAAAAGAGCTTCTCCAAGGAAGCCCAGAAATGCTGAGGCACCAGAAAAAAACTGAGACTCAAGGAATGGAATCTCCTCCTAGGCTCCTGGAGAGGGCACTGCCCTGCTGACACCTTGACTTTAGGCCTCCAGAACTGAATTTCTGAGAGAATAAATTTCTGTTATTTAAACCACCAAGTTTGTGGTAATTTGTTACAGCAGTCACTGAAAACTAATACATATATCTTATGTTGAAAAAAAAAGCTAAATAGTAAAGAAAATAAGAAACATAATCGCCTAAGACCTGATTAAAAACTGACTTCTCAACAGTAATTGAAAATAGTGAAGTGACATATTTAATAGGTTGGAAAAAAAAAAGACTGACAGCGTAGAAGTCTATACCGACATCCTCAAGAGTTGAAAAGGAAGAAAGACAAAATAGATGAGGCTGAGAAAATTTTTAATAAACAGGCATATATTCCAGGCTAAAATATAATAATTCTAGGTAAAAGATTTATGATTCAGGAAGGAATGAAGAACAATGAAGAGTTGTATTTAATCTAAATAACTATAGATAAAATTATAATATCTTACAAAGTTTACAACATACTTAGAATTAAATAAAATACATAGCAAAAAATAGGAGAAATTAAAAAGTGGGTAAATTTATTGTGTTCTAAAGTCATTGAATTAATACATTTAACTGTCAACATATCTCAAAGGAATGTCATTTCACTACAGTCCAATCAAGCAAGATGTCCATAACTAAATTTCCTTCATGAATTTCAACTTTGGTCCACACAATTCTTACCAAACTAGGATGAAAACAGCATGAGATTTCTTAAAAAATTAAAAAGAGGGCGCCTGGGTGGCTCAGTTGGTTAAGCGACTGCCTTCGGCTCAGGTCATGATCCTGGAGTCCCGGGATCGAGTCCCACATGGGGCTCCCTGCTCAGCAGGGAGTCTGCCTCTCCCTCTGACCCTCCCTCCTCTCATGCTCTCTCTCTCTCATTCTCTCTCTCAAATAAATAAATAAATAAATAAAATCTTTAAAAAAAATTAAAAATAGCATACGACACATACGACAGGATTCAGTACTTCCACTCCTTGGAATATATATCCAAAAGAATTGAAATCGGGATTTTAAAGAGATTTCTGCACTCCCATGTTCTTTGCAGCTTTATTCACAATAGCCAACATATGGACACAACCCAAATGTCCATCAACAGATGAATGGATAAAGGAAACATGCTGTTTACATACAATGAAATTTTATTCAGCTTTTTTTAATTTAAATTCAATTAGCCAACATATAGTAGTACATCATTAGCCTCTGATGTAATGTTCAATTATTCATCAGTTGCATACAACACCCAGTGCTCATCACATCACTTACCTCTCCATCCCCAGTTACCCCATCTCCAGTTACCCCATTCCCCCACCCACCTCCCCTTCCACAACCCTCAGTTTGTTTCCCTTAGTCCAGAGTCTCTCATGATTTGTCTCCCTCTTTGATTTCTTCCCATTCAGTTTTTCCTCCCTTCCCCTATGGTCCTCTGTGCTATTCCTTATGTGTATATATTAGTGAAACCATATGATAATTGTCTTTCTCTTCTTGACTTATGTCACTTAGCATAATACCATCCAGTTCCATCCATGTCAATGTAAATTGTCGGTATTCATCCTTTCTGATGGCTAAGTAATATTCCATTGTATATATGAACTACATCTTTATCCATTCATCTGTTGAAGTGTATCACAGCTCATTCCACAGTTTGGCTATTGTGGACATTTCTCAACACCCAAAAAACAAATAATACAGTCAAGAAATGGGAAGAAGACATGAACAGACACTTCTCTAAAGAAAACATACAAATGGCTAACAGACACATGAAAAAATGTTCATCGCTAGCCATCAGGAAAATACAAATCAAAACCACAAAGAGATACCACCTCACACCAGTCAGAATGGTGACAATTAACAATGTTTATTCCTCTAATCCATGAGCATGGAATGTTTTTCCATCTCTTTTTGTCTGCCTCAATTTCATTCATAAGTGTTCTATAGTTTCTAGAGTACAGATCCTTTACCTCTTTAATTAGGTTTATTCCTAGGTATTTTACGGTTTTTAGTGCAATTATAAATGGGATTGATTCTTTAATTTCTCTTTCTTCAGTCACATTGTTAGTGTATAGAAATGCAACTGATTTCTGTGTATTGATTTTATATCCTGCCACTTTGCTTAATTGCTGTATGAGTTCTAGCAGTTTTGGGTTTTCTACATAAAGTATCATGTCATCTGTGAAGAGTGAGAGTTTGACTTCTTCTTTGCCAATATGAATGCTTTTTATTTCTCTTTGTTGTCTGATTGCTGAGGCTAGGACTTCTAGTTCTAGGTTGAACAATAGTGGTGAGATTGGGCATCACTGTTGTGTTCCTGACCTTAAGGGCAAAGCTCTCAGGTTTTCCCCATTGAGAATGATACTGGCTGTGGGCTTTTCATAGATGGCTTTTACGATATTGAGGTATGTTCCCTCTATCCCTACACTCTGAAGAGTTTTAATCAAGAAAGTTTGCTGTATTTTGTCAAATGCCTTTCTGCAACAATGGAGAGATCATATGGTTCTTGTTTTTTCTTTTATTAATGTGATCTATCACATTGATTGATTTGCAAATGTTGAACCACCCTTGCATCCCAGGAATAAAGCCCACTTGGTTGTGGTGAATAATCCTTTTAATGTACTGTTGGATCCTATTAGCTAGTGTCTTGGTGAATATTTTGGCATACATCCTTGTCAAGGATATTGGTAATTCTCCTTTTTGGTGGGGTGTTTCTCTGGTTTGGGGATCAAGGTAACGTTGACATCATAGAATAAGTTTGGACATTTCCCTTCCATTTCTATTTTTTGGAACATCTTCAGTAGAATAGGTATTATTTCCTCTTTAAATGTTTGGTAGAATGCCCTTGGGAAGCCTTCTGGCCCTGGACTCTTGTATTTGGGGAGGTTTTTGATTCCTGCTTCAATTTCCTTGCTGGTTATTGGTCTATTCATATTTTCTACCTCTTCTTGTTTCAGTTTTGGTAGTTTATAAGTTTCCAGAAATGGAAAGTTTCTTCCAGATTGCCTAATTTGTTGGCATATAGTTGCTCATAATATGTTCTTAAAATTGTCTGTGTATTCTTGGTGTTCATTGTGATCTCTCCCCTTTCATTCATGATTTTATTAATTTGGGTACTTTTTCTTTTCTTTTGGATTAATCTGGCCAGAGGTTTATTGATTTTATTCTTTCAAAGAACCAGCTTCTAGTTTTGTTGATCTGTTCTTCTGGTTTCTATTTCATTGATTTCTGCTCTAATCTTTATTATTTCTTGTCTCCTCCTCTTTGGTGTAGGCTTTATTTCCTGTTCTTTCTCCAGGTCCTTTAGGTGTAAGGTTAGCTTATGTATTTGGGATTTTTCTAATTTTTTGAGAGAGGCTTGTATTGCAATATACTTCCCTCTTAGAACAGCCTTTGCTATATACCAAAGGTTATAAACGAATGTGTTTTCATTCTCGTTAGTTTCCATGAATTTTCTAAATTCTTTAATTTCCTGGTTGACCTATTCACTCTTTAGCAGGATGCTCTTTAACCTCCAAGTGTTTGAGTTCCTTCCAAATTTCCTCTTGTGATTGAGTTCCAGTTTCAAGGCATTGTGGTCCAAAAATTTCTGGGAATAACCTCAATCTTTTGGTATTTGTTGAGACCTGATTTATGACCCAGTATGTGATCTATTCTGGAGGAAGTTCCATGTGCACTTGGGAGGAATGAGTATTCTATTGTTATAGGATGGAATGTTCTGTATATATCTGTGAAGTCCATTTGGTCCAGTGTGTCATTCAAAGCCCTTGTTTCTTTGTTGATCTCCTGCTTAGATGATCTGTTTATTGGGGTGTTGAAGTACCCTACTATTAATGTATTATTATCAATGTATTTCTTTACTTTGGTTATTAATTGGTTTATATAATTGACTGCTCCCATGTTGGAGGCATAGGTATTTACAATTGTTAGATCTTCTTGTTGGATAGTGTCCCTCCACAACTCTTACTATAGTCTTTGGTTTAAAGTCTTCACCTTTGTGTGTGCCAAACTCCACAGACTCCTGCTGTGTGGGCTCACAGCAATCTTCTGAGGGGCAGTCTGAGGGACCCACATCACTGCCCTTTGTGTGCCCCAGGGCTGAGAGCAGTTGCAGGCTCACGCATGTAACCGCTCCTGCTCCTGGGGATGGCTGAGTGTAGCCCCACTGTCCTTTCCAGGCCTGCCACCCTGAGAGCTGTTGCCCAATTGTGGCCACACCTGTTTTGCCCCTCCCAGGGGAGAGCAGATGGTCAGCGCATTCTAGTCCTTTCTAGGGTGCTCAGGGGGTAAGCAGTCTCCTGACCAGCCTGGCTTATGGTTTATGGCCCAAGCTGAGAGTCCCCTCCTGGGCTCACTGACCCTAATCAGTTTCCCTGCTCCATTGCTTAGGCCCTATATCAGCTCAGGCACTTCTCTTCCTTCTGTGACTCCTGGGATCCTGAAACCACACTGACCCACCTAGAATTTTGCCCTTTTCATCCCCTGACCCCCTTTCAGACAGGAATGGCTCTCACTGGAGCAGATTTCTAAAGATTTTGATTTTGCCCTCCGGGGCTTTATCACTTTCTGGTAGCCAGTTTATGGAGGCTCCCTCTCCCCTCTGTTTATCTTTCACTATCTCCCCACAGATTCACATCTCTGCACCTCCTACCTTGCAAAAGCAATTGCTTTTCTACTGTAGAGTTCCAGATATATTTTCTTATATCTCAGGCTGAATTCATGAGTGTTCAGAATGGTTTGATAGATATCTAGCTAAATTCAAGTGGCCAGATGAAATAAGGTCCCCTACTCTTCCACCATCTTGCCTTTTTCTCTTATTCAGGTTTTTAAAAGAAGTAAATCCTAGGGCACCTGGAGGCTTAGTCATTTATGGGTCTGCCTTCAGCTCAGTTCATGATCCCAGGAGCCTGGGATCAAGAGCTACATCGGGCTCCCTGCTCAGCAGAGTCTGCTTCTCCCTTTCTCTCCCTCTGCCTCTCCCCCTGCTCATGCTTGTGAGTGAGCTCTCTCTCAAATAGATAAAATCTTAAGTCATAAAAAGACAAATACTGCATAATTCCATTTATATGTGCTTTTTTTGTTAAATGCATTTCTATATATACAAAACAAAGAGAAAATTTAATGTAAAATAAATCACAATATCAAAATATTAAATAGTGTATTAGAATAGGGTTATCTTGCAGTGGGTCTGAAGTATCTCTGTTTATTTTCAGTGAGCCTGGAAGGTTGATCATGATCCTTAGCAAAGAAAAGAATGGTCTAGCTAGTAATTTATAATATGTAATGTTAATTTGAAACTCCTGGGAAAGTACTTGTACTAGCTTATTTACATCATTCAGGGATGTCTGGAATGAGGCTTTCAGTTTGTTTAACCAGTTACACAACTTATTTTTAACTTATTTTTAACTATGCAAGTAGCAGGGTATAAAAGATCCCTAAATTAGGTTGTGCCTAGGTTCCCCTGGAATTAGGATGGCAAACATATAACTTAGTGGTTCATAATCTAAAGATGAAGTACATTCTGTGATACTGAGAAAGGACCCAGGGGATTTCACCGGGAAGTCTGGACTCCTCAGTGATTACCAATACTACCAATACCAATGATTACCAATAACTACCAAGTTATTACCAATAACTTTCTTTTGCTATATTGTACCTTTTGGCTTTATTAAAATCATATGTGAGTATACCGTGCTGAGTTCCATGAGTCATGAATTATTATTATTTAAAAATTTATTTATTCATTTGACAGTGATAAAGAGAGAGCCAAGTAGTGGAAGCAGCATGCAGAGGGAGAACCAGGTTCCCCACTGAGCTGGGAGCCTGATATGGGGCTCAATCCCAGGACTGCTGGATCATGGCCTGAGCCAAAGGCGGATGCTTAATGACTGTGCCACCCAGGCACCCCATGAGCTGTATAATTAAATTAAATTAAATTAATTAAATTATTCTGTGTAATTTTTATACTTAGTTAAAAAAATAAAAATGTGTTTCAGACTTCTACAAAAATAATTATAAAATATGTTAAAGAAAAATAAAATGAAAATAAACAGAGAAATAGAATTTTCTTTGATTAAAAGTCTCAAGATTACAAAGATGTTAATTCTACTCTAGATAATCTATAGTTTTAATGAAATTCCTATAAAAATCAAAATAGGAACTTGTGGCCAAGGTATTTTATAGAGACAGGAGTTATATATAATCTCCAAAGAAATACAAAACAATGACTTCCATTTCTTTTAAAGATTTTTTTTTTTATTTGACAGAGAGACACAGTGAGAGAGGGGACACAAGCAGGAGAAGTGGGAGATGGAGAAGCAGACTCCCCACTGAGCAAGGAGCCTGATGCGGGCTCCATCCCAGGACCCTAGGATCATGACCTGAGCCAAAAGCAGACGCTTAACGACTGAGCCACCCAGATATCCCTGAAAAAATGACTTTCAGATGAACAATGGGTAACACAGAAATGTGATCCCTAAAAGGAGGGAAACAAACAAGGCAGACCCTATGATTTACATAGTTGACTGCTTTTCTACAGCATGATAAGGTAGGTCCAAAGTGAGCCTAGCACTCTCATTTAGTTGAGGAAAGACAGGTCAGATTTCAGAAAGCCAAAGTTAGGTAGAAATTGTAGGATAGGGGCGCCTGGGTGGCTCAGATGGTTAAGCGTCTGCCTTCAGCTCAGGTCATGATCCCAGGGTCCTGGGATCCAGCCCCACATCGGGCTCCTGGCTGAGCAAGGAGCCTGCTTCTCCCTCTCCCTCTGCCTCTCTCCCAGCTCATGCTTTCTCTTCTCTCTCTCTGTATCTCTGTGTCTCAAATGAATAAATAAAATCCTTAAAAAAATTTAAAAAAAAAGAAATTGTAGGATATATTACCAGAGAGGAGAGAGGTACACACACACACACACACACACACACACACACACGTGTTTTTTTGTTTGTTTTTGTTTTTAAATCAGCAGAGACGTTCCCTCAAGCATTTGCCTGGGAATGACTATGCACATATATAAGGAAAGTATAACAGGCTGGAAACAGAACCATCAAAAAGCAGTAGATCAAACAATTCTCTGAGCTCACACATGGCTACAAACAACTGGAATGCCCACCATAGTGGAGACAATTTATAATTTACAAAGTATCAGGTAGAATCCTAGAAAGCTTATTGTAGTATTGGAGCTAACTTAGCTCTAGACTATTAGGTGCTCTGGAACCACCCTAACAAATCTGAAAAGCAAACTTTGAAAGTAGTTGATTTTAAGTAACTTAACTCTATGTCTGAAGAAAATTTAACACAAGTAAAATAATACAATAAAATGCAGAAACCAATAATGAAAATTTTACACTTGTCATCCAAACAATTATGAAGCATGCAGGGAAGCACAAAAATATGACCCATAACCCAAAGACAAATCCATTAAAAGAAACAGCTCTAGAAATTACAGACATGATAGAACTTGCTAAAAAACAAAGAAAAAATATAATATCAAAGCACATAGATGAAAAATACAGTTTAAGTACAGAGAAACAGATGACAGCAGATTTTTCAGAAACTAAGCAAAAATTAAATGGAGTGCCATATTTAAAGAACTGAAAGAAAAAAACTTAGAATTATTGCCCCATAAAAATATCATTTTTCAATATTCAATTTTAAATTGAAAGCACAATAAAGATGTTTTCAGACAGAAACAAACTGAGATCACTTATTGCCAGAAGTTCTGCACTGTAACAAATGCTAAAAGAAGTTCTTCTGGTGGAAGGAAAATAGAATCAGATGGAAAATTGGATCTACATAAAGGAATGAAGAATGACAGAAAAGATACATGTATGGGTAAACGTAAAATTTATTTTTCATTTAAAAATATTTCTTAAAGATAATTGGGAGAAGACCCTCAATTGGATATATTTAATGGTATTGGCAATTCTGCTTTTCCAAAATAAGCATAAATAAGTATAAAATTGAATTATAAATTATAAAGTGCAATCATTTCACGGCACTGAAAACTGATCAAAGGCAACAACAAATCGAGAAGAGTTTATTCTTTTATTAAAAAAATGCTAGAGTTCTGGGTAGTAACAGTGGAAGTATGTTTTCTTCTTGCCTTCTTCCACTACCAACCCTCAGCTTAGTCAATAACTTTATCAGAAAGGCAGGCTGGATATGAAAACTAGCTGCTTTGCTGGAAGAGGTGATGGCCTTTTTTTTTTTTTATTTCTTTTTTTTATTATTATGTTCAGTTAGCCACTATATACTACATAATTAGTTTTTGATGTAGTGTTCAATGATTCATTAGTTAAGTATAACACCAGTGCTCATCACAGCATGTGCCCTCCTCAAAACCCATCACTCTGTTACCTCTCCCCCCACCCTCCTCCCCTCTGACACCCCCAGATGTTTTTCCTGGTCCGTAGTCTCTCATGGTTCATCTCCCTCTCTGATTTCTCCCCTTTTGGATTTCCCTCCCTTCGCCTATGGTCCTCCTTGCTATTGCTTATGTTTCACATATGAGTGAAACCATATGATAATTGTCTTTCTCTGCTTGACTTACTTCATTTAACATAATCCCCTCCAGTTCCAACCATGTTGATGCAAATGTGGGTATTCATTGTTTTTGATGGCTGAATAATATTCCATTGTGTGTATATGTATCACATCTTCTTTATCCATTCATCTGTTGAAGGGTATCTGGCTCCTTCACAGTGAGGTGATGGCCTTTAAATGAGCCTTGAACAAAAACTTCGATCATTGCAAGAGAGACCTTAAAGAGCCCACTGGAAAGTAAAAACCAAGAAAAACTTGAAAACTTTGAATTCATTTACCAACCCACACAGATATTAATCAGAAAAGGATGGAAGCCACATGGACTTATAGTCTTTTATTTAGCATAACCTTTTCATAAATAATAGGCTGATGAATATGCTATTTAGACACAGAAGAAAGCTTAGAAAACTAAGACAAAAAATAAAAATAAGAATTTTTTAAAAAATACATACACATACATACATATATCAGTGGCCACATACCATGGGAAAGACAGATAAGTTTAAATGGAAACAAGTTACAAAAGTTACAAAAACACAAACAAAAACTTTAGAACAAAATCCAGAGTCACTATATGAGATAATTGTACTTTTTGACCAAAATTTATAAGACACACATAACAGGAAAACTGGACATAATTTAGGAAATATAATCAATAGAAACTAGATGGGCCCAGATATTAGATTTTATAGAAAAAGACTATAAAACACTTATTGTAACCAAATTATTTTTTAAAAGACTGTATTCAAAGAATGAAGGGAAAATATAATGATAATCACTTAACAAATAATATATCATAATAGAGAAATAAACATGATAATTGAAACCAAATGAAAATTCCAGAGTTAAAAAGTACAATGAGTAAATGGAAAAAAGAAGACAATCACTAGGTGGACTTGACAGCAAATTTCAGGTGCCATAAGATAGAATCAGTAAACTTGAAGATGAGTCAATGGATATTATTAAATATGATGTAATTAACAATAAAAAATACCAAATAGATTCTCAGAGACCATACTAAGCATATCAAAAAGAGAGGAGAAAAAGGGACAGAAAAATATTTCAAGAAATAATGACTGACAACTACCCACATTCCACACAAACACACACACAATCTGGAGATCCCCAAGGCTCAATAATCCCAAGAATGTTACTCGAAGAGGTAACCACAACGAGACACATCATAATCAATCTGATGGAAGCTTAGCACAAAAATAAAATCTTGAAAGTACTAAAACCAAGAGGAAATGACACCAAACAGTAACTTAAAGCCACGGGTAGGAATAAAGACCACTAGAAATGAATATAAAGAAAAATATTATTTCTTCTATTTAAAATCATACATTTAAGCAATAATTCTAACATTGTATTTGTATGTGTTGTATGGGTGTATGAGGTGTACAAATTGGTATATTACTTAAGACTACTTTAAAAACACTTTCGATAGGTATTTTTCACAAGGATTAGCAAAAAGAGAGGCAATTTTTAATATTTTATTTTTATTTATTTGATAGAGAGAGACACAGTGAGAGAGGGAACACAAGCAGGGGGAGTGGGAGAGGGAGAAGCAGGCTTCCCACTGAGAGAGAGGCAATTTTTAAAAATTAAGAAATTCATGCAATTAGAAAGATGTAATTATTTAGGCTATTTTGGCATTCTTACTTTGCAATTTGAAAAGTATATAGTTTTTTTCTGTGTACTATTAATTAAATTAGTTAAGAAGATAAATCAATTTCAATGTTAACTTGCTATCTTTAAGTACCTTACATCAAAATTCATTCTGAAGTTAGAATGTTGGATATTATGAACTGTTATGAAAAATGCATTTTTTTCTTCAGCATAGATACAGAAGGCTACAAAAACGTCTGACTTACAAATAGATTTTGCTAGCATCAACCTTTTTAGTATCCCTTTAAAGACTAAATAGAACCACATGCCATATTAAGAATAGTAATGAAAAATGACAAAGTGAAAAATCTTCTAAATATTAGTTAATATCATTTAAAATTCATATATAGGACAGAAGTAAGATTATGAGCCCTCTCCTATATAAATTTACTTTGTAAATGTGGTAGTATAACATTTTTATGGAAGATCAGTGTGCAATCTGATTTTAAATGCCTTCTCCCTAAAATAAATGAGGACACATGCTGCGAACATGCAATTTTATTGATCATAATGCACTTAAAATGCTTAAAAAAGTAACTATAGTAGGAAATACATGCCATACTTTTCGCAAGTGACTAAATGATTTCTGACACTAAATGCTCAACTTTTCAATTAAATATACAATACTTTTATAATAGAGTTTTTCATAACACTCATCTGATGTTTAGGAAGTTAAGTTTATACTTTATGGCACATGTTATCATGTCTTAATACAATGGCTATCTCTTTGAGAAAGGAAATCTAAGTAAAATAGGCATTATCAAGTGTTGCTAATATCGACATTTGGCCTTCTGTAAATCTGAAGTAAGCCAAGGTGTACATTGAATATACCAATGTTTTTAAAGTACAACAAGTGGAATATATCTTGGTGAGTAATTAGAAACTTGGAGTAACTGGAACTGGATAATATATGTTTAGATCAAGCCTGTATTCTTCATAGTTCAGTCAAAGAAATAAGAATAGTTCTAATTGTTTAATATACACTATGTATATTCAAAACAGACCACTTATAATGTAATCTCTATGATATCATGGAGTTTTATTTTTTAAAGTTTCATTTCCTGAGATAACATTTATTTCTAAAACAGTGATTCCCTCCCTCCCTCCTTTCCTTTGTTTCTTCTTTCTCTTCTTCAACAGTTATCATTTGTTAAATGCCAGGAACTTTCTTAGTCCTGAGCATATAAAAGTGAATAAAATATATATCCTGCATTACGGGCTTAAGGAATGTAAACTGGTAAATGTAAGAATATGTATCAAGCTCATTGGCAATGTGAAAGGCAGTAATAAGTTATAAGTGCATTGGGGGGGGAGGAGAAATACCAATATTGCGGAGGTAATATAAAAGACCTGAGTCCTGAGAACTTACAGATTTTCCTTCGTTAAGATAAATGTTCACAGGTATAATTTGAATGTTGGTGAAAGTATTTTTATTGTTTCCTACAGTGTATCAGATGTATTATAAACTAATAAAACAGAGCTTCTACTATGACATATCTTACCATCTATGTAAAATGAACAACACTAGTGAAAATTAAGTGTCAGAAAATATGGTCCCAATTTTAAGTGCAAAATAAGTTGGGAGCAGAAACATCACACAGAAATAAAACTAGAGATGATGCTTAAATAATTAGTTAAATTTGAAGAAGAAAAAAGAGAAAACATTCTTAGTAACAGAAAACAATAAATGATCATTTTATGTTACTCATATTTTTATAGTTAAATTACCTATTACAAGAGGGATAAATGAGTTATGGAATAATTGATTGAATGCATACATAAGCTTCTATAGACTTCCTTTGAAAATACAGGTTTTCCAGTTAGGGGTAACACATTAAGGGCCTAAATATATTAGGGTTGAATCAATTAGCTTCTTTGCAGCTGAGTTGAGAAGCATGACAAAGAGGGCTTTTGCAAATGAGATAATTTGATGCCTAGATAGCAAAGTAGGTAAAGCAGACAAAAGAAGCTAAACATCATCTTCTCTGGAAATTTCCCTAATAACAGTCTCCTGTGGCACACTTACCCATTGATACTCCTTGTACCAATTGTCATATTGAGCTAAACTATCAACAGACTTGCGTACTATTACTTTAACTCCATTGTGCAGATGGAAAAAACTTCCTTTGTGCTTCTTCAATTATTTAGTCTGAGATATAAGTATTTATTATTATTCAAGGTTGAGAAACTCTTCATATTGTAAAACCTTACTTTCATAAAAACGTCTTATAGAGCACTTCAGAATTTGAGTCATTTGTATGTGTACTATTATTTGAAATTTATACAAAAATATATGAATTAAGTCATACCCTATAAACTCCATTTCTTTCATTTAGAGTTCTATTAATGTATAGTTGAATATAATGTACTGCACACATTTAAAACCTGAGATCTGATTAAGTTTTGTCTTATTTATATGCCTAGGAAACCATTACCACGGTCAGTGAACATATCTTTAACTACCAAAAGTTTCCCTGTGCCCTTTGTAGTCCCTCCTTTCCTTCCTCTCTCATCTCGAGGCGACTGCTTCTCTTCTTCCTAGCATTACATTTCAGTTAAAACGTCTCTTTAAAAGAAGTTAAGGAACTTGGCAAAGACCAACATAGCCTACATACAGTGGAATAAAATCTTGCATGATATTCTGATTTTTAAACTAGTGTTGTTTTCATTATTTCATTACTTATTTTCATTAAATTATTTTCATTACTCACAATTGAATAACAAAAACTCTCCTGAGAATTACTACAGGGAAATAAAGGGAATCTTCCTGAAGTTTCTTACTAAGAAGCACAGGTCTGTGAGGAATGATGACCCAGTGAAGTGAACTTAAGAAAGTTGAAATTTCAGCACTCAATGAGATTTCATATGTCCCTTCATTTGAACTTATTCCCAACCTCTTTTTTTTTCCTCAAACTGTGACTGACTCACAGTAGGTGATCTTGCTTCAAAATTCAAATAGAAAATAAAGGTAGGCAGATTTATTTGAAATGCCTTCATTTCTATACTCCATATATCCACCTGATGAACCTATAATTGTATTTTTGCCTTTTCTCCTCTAATAATGGTTGAGATGGCTCTACTTAAATCAAAGGCCAAACCTTCCTTTCTTACTTTGGATCTACACTTAGTCACATACTCAAAGATGTCATCCCTAAAATTAATCCATCTTTTTCTTTTAATATAGTGGTATCCAATCCTCCCTCATCAATTCCTCTCTCCTGAATACTTCCCTTGTATCACATTAGTATTCTCTTGCTCTAGTGTTTTTATCATTCTAAAAACCCCTTTTTAGAAGGGGTTTTTAAGTGCCTTAAGTGCCTATAAGATAGCACTTACCTTCTGTAAATATTTTGCATTTTGAAAGAATCATGTTTTCATCCACATTTAAAGAATCAATATATAAATAACAAACTTTTTTCAGCTCAATGTCATGTTAATGTTATTTTTATTTCATTTTTAAAAACAGTTTGAAGAAGTGGAATAAAAACATTTTCTTTATTTAAGAAAAAAACAACAACACTACACTCTGTGGGAAACAAAACAGAAATTAGTGCTCTTTGTTTTTCACATCTAGACATCTTGAAAACCTTATATATATAGGGGTTACAGGTTGTTGTGTGTCACTTAGGGTAGATCTGTGATAAGTTTTTTTTTTTTTTTTTTTTTTTTGCGAGAGAGAGATTGAGAGACAGAGAGCATGAGAGGAAGGACGGTCAGAGGGAGAAGCAGACTCCCCGCCGAGCAGGGAGCCCGATGTGGGACTCGATCCTGGGACTCCAGGACCATGACCTGAGCCGAAGGCAGTCGCTTAACCAACTGAGCCACCCAGTGCGTGTCTTTTTTAACACCTGCAGGCATGACTGTGAACTGGACACTATTAAGAGTCATGTCTTACTCCTAAAGTACTTAACCAGAAAAATAGCAACACAACAGTGAGGTGATATATGCCTTTGTGGTTTATTCAGGACCTTAATTGATAGAAAAGGGTCACAGATAAATATATATCTCCATCGCTATTCATCTTCATTCTGAGTAGAATGGCCACAGGGAACTGATTAGTGTCAAAGCAATCCCCTGTGACTTCCTGCTCTGTTATCTCTCTCCTTCTGGGAAGTTAATATACCAATCAGCCCTTGTTCACAAACTGATCTTCAAGAGATAGTTGGCAGGTTGGAATTTGTGGTGTCAGTAACAGGAATAATAAGATCCCTTTTATGTGTTATCTTTCTCAGGGCAAGCACAGACATCATACAACTTCCTTTCACAAGACACCTGTGATGCAAACCCAGGACAAATGCTGTTATTTTTGATAATTTGATAAAAACCGAGGTACTGAAATAGCAAGTGACAACCCCAAGGTCAACCTAACGATGAACATGTGGAGTGCTCCTTAATTCTAATACTTTGCTTGGTGCATTCTCCATATAGCAGCTGGAGAGATCTTATCAAGACATAAATTATGTCACTCTTTGTAAATGCCTTCCCACCTAAATTCTAAACTCTTCTCCATGAACTATGAGGCTTTGCATGAATTGGCCTCTGCCTGCTCTCCCATTTATCTTGTAGCTCATATTCATTCCACTCTGGGCTCCATGCTTTTCAAATTTCTCTCCATTTTTACACACACAGAAGAAGATAAGTTTTTCATGATACACTGAGGAAAATTAAAGAAACTGTTCATGACCACTGGACTTGGACCCCACTGCCTTGAGGACTAGGAATATTGATATTTCTGTGTATTTGTAAGCCATTGTGGTACATGCTATTATGACTTGGTCCAGTTGTGAAGTTCTGTTGTAATCTCACTGTCCTTTCTATTCCCCAAATGTGCTGAGCTTATTCTCCTGGTGAAAGTAGTTGCATCTGCTGTTTCCTCTGAGCTGGATGCTTATTTTCTAGATCTCTGCATAGAGCTTTTTTAATTCAAATCTCAGGTCAAATATCAACTTAGAGATTTGTCTGACACCTAATCTAAAGGAAAACCTTAATTATTATCTGCCACATTTCCTATCCTGCCTTATTTTCTTCCTGGTATTTATGGCTACCTGAGTTTATCTTTGTTTCCTCATTTGTTATCTTTCTCTTTCTTATAGAATATAAGCTCATGAAAGATGGACCTTAGTTTGTCTTGTTCACTGCAATGATCCTAGTTCTTACTACATTTTCTGGCATGCAAAAGGGGCACAGCATTTGTTGAATATACTGCATAAACTCTAGTCTTTCCAGAATTCCTACTTTGGAATAATATTTTTAATCTTTACTACAAAGAATGCCAGAAAAATGGTATACATACCATAGGTCCTCCATTCAATTCTAATAAGAATGGACTATTATATTCTGCATTGAGATAGATTATTTACTGTGCCATAGTATCACAAATCATAAAAATTTCACTGTGAATACATGGATAAACCCATCTTTTTGAGGAGAATGAATGTCTCAACTCTCCAGGACAAATTCACATTTCCTTTCTGAAGATTTAAACACTTCCATCTTCAGAAACTTCTTGTTAGGTTACTTGACAAGGGGTTCTACCTTTCTTCAGCATCTCTTACACACTTTCATCTTGAAGCACATACTAGGAGTTTATATCAGATGTGCCTTGCTGGCTAAGTTGGTGGAGCATGCAACTCTTGATCTCAGGGTTGTGAGTCTGAGCCCCATATTGGGTGTAGAGATTACTTAAAAAAATAAAATTTAAAACAAACAAACAAAAAAAAGAGTCTATATAGGCTTTAATAGGAAAAGCACTACAATGGGAGTCTAGAGACTTTTTTTTTAAGATTTTATTTATTTATTTGAGAGAGAGAGGAGGAAAACAAACCCAGAAGGAGAAGGTGAGGGTGAAACCAACTTCCTGCTGAGCAGAGAGGCCAATATGGGGCTCCATCCCAGGACCCTGAGATCATGACCTGAGGCAGACACTTTTTTTTTTAAACTTTTTTATTTATTTATTCATGAGAGACAGAGAGAGAGAGAGAGAGAGAGAGAGGTAGAGGGAGAAGCAGCCTCCCAAGGAGCAGGGAGCCCGATGCGGGACTCGATCCCAGGACTCTGGGATCATGACCTGAGCCGAAGGCAGACGCTTAATCATCTGAGCCACCCAGGCGCCCATGAGGCAGACACTTAACAGACTGAGCCAACCAGGTGCCCCGGGAGTCTAGATTCTTATGTGCTAACTTTGGCTTTGTTCTAGCTGTCCTATTGGGAAACAACTTAAGAACATTCCTTCCCATCACCCTTCAGGGTACTCAGCTTTAAATTTAGTGATTAATGTAGGCAGGAATATTGTGACAAAAATATAGAGAGTATACAGAAATTAATGTTTCGTAGATATAAAAAAATGCAGTGCTATTCAAGTGCAAGTAATGCCTTTCTTAAATAAAACAACCAAATGTTTCCCTAATGCTGACTGTGATTCTAGCTAAGTTTGTGGGATAGTTTAATTTTTTAAAATTTTATTTTTTTCACTACTGTCATGTGTTGAGATATAGTTTGTTTTCCAACATGTTTAGAACAGCTAAGGATTTCACAAAGTCTTAACTTTCATTTGAATAAATGAGAAAGTCAAACATTTCTAATAGGCAAACACTGTAAGCTCTTCTGTTCTTAAGTTCATATTCCTAATTAAAATTAGCATATGGCTATGTTTTGATCAATTAGTTGAGAAAAACAGATACATTCTATTTCAGCTCAGGCATTTACTCCAAGAATGATGTAGGGCGGGTTACTTAAACTTACTCTGCATCAGCTTCCTCACCTGTAAATGGGGATAGAATTTTAACTATGTGTTAGTGACAAAATATTTTCAAAGATTTGTATACCTATATAAGTAATTAGGAAAATACACAACTATCCTTGTCTGCTAATAGCTTTCTTTGATTGCAGTATAAATTTACTATTTCTCAAATTAGAATTAAACAGCATAGTTTCTCTGTGTTCTTCAGCTATCACTCTATGCACAATAATGGTAAAACTTAAATTTATGGTTTATTCTCCCATTTAAATGGAGCTTGGCATGTGCAAGAATAGTAGGTGATATCAGAATCACTTTGCTGACTTTTAAAATACAAATGTACGTGATCAACACCCAGAGATTTGGACCAATTATTCTATGGCAAGGATAAGACATCTCTACTTAAAAAAAAATTCCTATAGTTATACTGATCAGTTTTTTACTGGCATATAGTAGGTAGCTGTTATTTTTGGCCACTGTGCTTTCATGTGGTTTCTTAACTGCAGTCTAAATTATTCTATTATTCATTAACTATTCTAAAGGGTCACAAATATTTCTATGCAAGCTTTCATATTATATTACCTTAAAATATGCTTTATATTTTTAAGTTAAATAACCAAACTATTATTTTTGAGAAGAAATATGAGTCACATTGACATATCATTTACATTTTTTAAATGCATGACCAGTAGATTAACTTGCCTAATTTTCTACGGCTAGGGACTTGTTTTGAAATATATTTGATTGTTCTATCCATAAAGCAATGGGGAAGGGTTTTTTTAATGTGTCTGGTGTTTATGCAATAACTTTTAGTTTCAATTACTTTTAATTTTGTTAATTGAAGGTCCTAAGGACAGATATGTTCAACTCGCCAAGGGCCACGTCTGCATAGTCCTCTTCACAAACTTCGAGGCTTCATCATTATGAAACACCAATTAATAATAGAAAATACAAGATATCATTTCAGCAGGCAGGATATTAACTTCATTAAGAGTTAAAAAAATTTAGTGTGATTGGATTTCCCTTTAAATTACAAGCTATTTGAGAATTGATCATATATCTTAGTTACTTTTATCTTTCCTCCATGTGTGTCCAATGGTGTATAATGAAAAGGGATATGTAGGACCTTATTTTTCACTTAGACACCACTGTCTCATTCAGCTTCCTGTATCCTTGCTGGCAATCAGAAAAATGAAACAGCAGCTAGACTATGAAAATCCAGTCCAGATTCAAAGACTGATTCCTGACTCCAATAGAAAAAGGCATGTTTAAAGAAGAGAGGCAACATGGCCTTAGAGGATAACAAAATTGCCTTGTGTGGAAACTAAAGTGAAGAAACGGTGAAGACAAGTGATGTTTTGAGAAACAGGGACTAAAGGAGGAAAGGAAAGAAGCTTAATTTAATTTGTTATGGTTGCTTTTACTGAAGCAAAAATGATTCTAAATGTCCTGGATATATAAGTGCCTTTCAAGGTTTACAGTGTCTAACAGTGACTCACAGAGTACTTGATACAGAATAGATTCTCTATAAAATATTTTAGAATAAATAAATGAATGATTCAAAATATGTATTGATTAACCCTTCTGTAGGTGAGTTGTAAAATTCTTGCTTATTTTTTTAAAGATTTTATTTATTTATTTGACAGAGAGAGATACAGCGAGAGAAGGAAAACAAGCAGGGGGAGTGGGAGAGGGAGAAGCAGGCTTCCCGCTGAGCAGAGAGCCTGATGTGGGGCTCGATCCCAGGACCCTGGGATCATTACCTGAGCCGAAGGCAGATGCTTAATGACTGAACCACCCAGGCGCCTCTAAAATTCTTACTTCTTGTCATGTAGTTATTTGGTGGGGAAAGTGAACCATCAATATGCTTCCCGATCAACATTTATCACGATTACACTGTTTCTCTTAAGGAATACTAGACTATAGACCTCTCCTGCCAATGAGGAGAATGTAATTTGCCAATTTTAGAAATCATACACCAGCTATTTAAGAAACTTTTTTTCCATAAAAATCAGTCATTTGCTGAATGAAAACCAATTTTTTTTTGTATTTTAATAAGTTAGAATTACACAGACCATATATACCATGATTTGGTGGTTTATCCTTTTTGAACTGTTTAGCATTATATTTATGCTCTCTGGCCATTAAAATATAATTTAGTCAATAGTATTTAATAGTACTAGCTCTTGCAAAAAATAATACTTTGCCTGATTTGGCTTTATTTTATATCATTAAGTTAAAAATATTATTACCTTCCTCATGGAGGGGTGTGTGTGTGTGTGTGTGTGTGTGTGTGTGTATTTAATCCACTTCCCAAGTAATGGGCATATAATTAAGATTCTTAGTTATTGTCATGGTACCAGCCAGGCAACAGACACTGTGGCTATCAAAGTCAGATATTAAATGAATGTGACACTTTCATGGGAGATGGAATTTAGATTCAAGTCTAATACTTGAAATTGTGGAGATGAACCAGACTTTGTGGACAAAGCTCTTTTTCTCTATTCTTAGTTATTTGAGATCAGTACCATTCACTTGATTTCTAGATTACAGTGAAAATGGCTGTTTCTGTCAGTCCTTCAGCAGTACAAAGAGAAGACTGTCAGGACCAATGAAGATACCATACAGTTTGGAAAAGAAGCCCTTCCAGGCAAATTCTCTCTGCAGGAAGAAGGGGTTGTCAGGCCTCTACACCAATGCTTTATCAGGACAATTTCTCAGAACTGCAACAAATGGAATTCATCCCCTAAACAAAGCTCTGTTTAAGAAATATTTGAAATAATGTTAGTAAAATTCTAAGTATACTTAGAATTGTGTTGACAATTATTAAAATATCTCTTTGTTTACAGAATACCTATTAGCTAAGAAAGTTCTAAGAAGTTTATTATGAAATTATAGGAAATCCTTAAGGTCACATAAAAAAATAAACTCTCCTGCATGTTTATGTTGCCCTAATTTCCCTAATGTGTCCGCTGACAGAATTTCTGATGTTGAGCTTGACATTCTTTTATGTTCTTATATCACCCCCTTACCAATTTTTTATTATAAAATGTTAAAAGTATAATTCTATATGGTTAGAATTCATGTGTTTCAATTATCAGCAGACAGAATTGGTTACTCTTTCTAGCTATTGCTTAGCTAAAACTGGATTCATAAATAGATTTTTATGTTTTCAAATTCAGTGTTGTTATTCTCTGAGTGGAAACAGCACTGTACTGGTCATCGAAATATACAAATCATGATCCTGAATCTCTTGTGAGTTATATGACTTTGAGCAAGTAATTTATTTCAACATGCTGGGATCCAATTTATTAATGTTATTAATAAATTTATTAATTTAACATTAATATAACATAATAACATTAACATAATAATTTATTAATTATAACAAATTATTAATGAGGCAGAGAGAGACAGAGACAGAAGAAAGAGAAATATTTGAAACAAATAATATTTTTGGTTCTTTTCAATATTTTTATTCAATTTTTTAGAGGAAGGTTTCATACTAAATACACTTTTCATTTCAGACAAGAATAGGGTGTCCATATGACACAATAACCCATTTTGCCCAATGTATGCCTGTGTTCTTACAAAATTATTAATAGTATCTACTTTTGAAAAATGTCTCAACTTGGATGGCAAATTATATGCTAATCTTAGCTTTGTACACTTTTATGAGCTGATTCCTTCAACATGCAATTCAGACCAAATAGCAAATAAACTAAAACAGTATAAGAATCATTAGAATCTCATTTTTGAAAATTTGTGGATTTTATAAAATGAAGAGATTTTATACACAATTTAGATACATATATTGATGACTAAGGCTTATATATTAATAACAAAAAATAATGGAACCAAGTAAGCAATCATCATGTACCTTCCCACTGTTTTTTAAAAAGTCTCAGTAATTGGGAGAAGAGGTCTGCTATTAGTTGTTATGGCCAGCGGATTTAAAATATCTAGTTTAAAAAAAAAGAAAGAGAGAGAGAGATCTAGCTTGTGTTCCCCAACTGCCAAGCATTACTCTATATGTTCTTTTTCTTTTCATTTTTTGGGGGAATATCTCAACATTTACAGAAATAGAATTTTATAATGAATTTCTACATATCCACTACCTCCCTTTAACAATTGTCAAACATTTAACAAACACTTTTATTTATGTATTCCTATTCCTTCCTTTTAAGAAATATTTCCTTCATTATGTCTTTGGTTTTGCTAAAGCACGGTAACAAAATCCTAGACATAATGTAATTTTATCCATAAATACTTTAATATGCACCTCTAATAAAGATAACTTCTTTATCTCCAAGTCAACTCATAAGATTATAAAATGAAATCCTTCAATGCTTTTTGTGCAATTTTAATGTACTTCATAGTGTTTTTCCTCCATGAAATTCTCTTGCCAAAATCTAGAAAACAATTATTTGCATGGCAACATTTATTCAAATGTTCCTATTTTAATTTCTGCAATAGGGACAGAAACCAAGTGTCAAATCAATTTTATTTTATCTTGGTTAGAAAGAGGAGGAGGATATGTGATCTTATACTTAAATTGCTGTTTTTAACCAGATTTTCTCCATTATTCTTTCTAAAGCCTGACGCATTCATATTTCTGAATAAAATTAATATTTGTCTTATATAAATGTCCAAATGCCCTTTCACCATATTAACACATATGCTTTTTGTTTATAAAATCTTTCACATATATTGTCATATTTAATTTTAAACATCAATCTGTAAGGTAGAATTGTTTCTTTATTTCATAAATGGTGAAAACTAAAACTAAGAATTCCACCTCTACATTAGCATAGGAGTTTCACAGACCCACTTCCAGCAAAACAAGAAAACTGGTACAAACTATTAACAAAATCAGCCATTTATGTCTTCTAAAAATTGTCCTAAGGACATGTAGCAAATGAAGAAATATTTATTCAAGAAAATCTTCTAAAGCTCAGTAAGGAGAACAAGATTCTTTGGCATTTAAGCCATGACCCCCTCCCCATGCCACATGCAACTCACCTTGGCAAAGCTGTACCTTGGCTCTGGGTGGGTGTGGCCAAGGAACTGCCTTCTTCTCCCCTCAGCCAGTTAAGCCCTACCCTATATTACCAAGAGGGAAAGAATGCCAGTATTCTCATCTCCTTCAACTCCACATTGAAAAGGTTAAGTTCCTGGTGACTACAAGTGAGAAATCAGAACTTTCTTCTATCATCTAGTCCCTACACATAGGATGTAGGCTCTACCCCAGGTGAGGCAAACTGAGAATAATGAGGCCTTGCTCCTAGAGTGGAAGTTCCACCAAGGAATGAGAAAACCAGAGTCTATTGCCTTGATCACTACTCAAAGTATTAGCAAGGAATGACTCAGAAAATTATTCAAGGAGAGAAAAAGTTTGTAAGAAAGAGAGCTCCAAAACTCTCTCCAAAGGACCTCATTTAGCACTTCCAAAACCCATAGCTCTTCTTAATTAAGAACAACAAACTAAGCCATAGTCTAGCTAATTTACGAGAGAGAACCAGAGAAAGAGATAGCTATGAAGAAACATTCTAGGGCTCAAAAAAAAAAAAAAAAAAACTCAAAGACCAGCCTCAAAAATTGCCTTTGCCCAAATTTATTTGGATCAGACAGTTGAGAAATTTTGCTCCAGGATATTGTCAAAAACAATAGAGCATTAGGCTGATAATTAGTGGAACCTCACACATGGGGTGCAATACCAAATGAAGCAGACAACAGAGAGATCAAGGAGAAATAATCAAAGAGACACTGGTAAAATCACTGTAATCATAGGACAACTGTGCATATACCCAAACCTGTGCCCTTTGAAGAGCAAGACCAAAGGCTTCACAATGTGGGGAAGATATACTTCAGTAAAACAGCCTAGCCACTTCACTAAACAAGTAAACAAGCAAACAATAAAAAGAAGCCCTGCAGGGGTGGGGGAGGGAGTTAGTATCCAGAAACTTTAATACTCAATTTTCAATTAAATAAGGACACATGCAAAGAAACAGGAACGTGTGACTTATACACAGGATAAATACAAAGATAGTACAAACAGACTGTGAAAGGAACCAGATTTAACAGAGAGTTCAAAGTAGCCATTATAAATTTGGTCAAATATGGCTAAAGAAGTAAAGAAAGATATGAATATAGCATATAATCAAATAGAGAATATGAATGAAGATACAGAATTTATGAAAAAGAACCAAATGGAAATTCTAGAGTTGACAGGTAAGATAACCAAAATGAGAAATCCATTAGAGGTACAAAAGTAGATTTAACTGGCAGAAGAAAGAATCAGTGAACTTTAAGATAGATTCATAGTGAATGTAATTTGAAAAACAGAGAGAAAACAGAATGCAAAAAAAGTGAACAGAACCTTGGAGAAATGAGACATCAAATATACATAACAGTAAAAAGAAGAAGAAGAAGAAGAAGAAAGAAGAGAGAGGGAAGCAAACCATAAGACACTCTTTACGATAAAGAACAAACTGGGGGTTGATGGAGGAAGGTGGGTGGGGGATGGGCTAAATGGATAATGCATATTGAGGGCACTTGTTATGTATGTTGAACACTGGGTGTTATATATAAGTGATGAAGCACTAAATTCTACTCCTGAAAATAATATTTCACTATATGTTAACCAACTAGAATTTAAATAGAAATTTGAAAAAAAAAAGATGTAATAATGGTATTACCAGGAGATGTGAGAGAAAGAAGCAGAAAAAATCTACCAGAAAATAATGGCTGAAAACTCCCCCAAATTAGTTGGAAAACATTCATCTGCACATCCAGAAGTTTAATGACTTCCAAGTACAATAGATTGACAGTGATCCACCCCTATGCAAATCATTTTTAAAATGCTGAAAACCAAATACAGAAAATTTTGAAAGCAGTAAGAGAAAAACTACTCATCCTGTATGAGAGAAGCACAGTAAGATTAACTGTGGACTTAACTTCAGTAACTATGGGGGTTAGAAAGCAATGTGAGTACATATTAAAAGTATCAAAAACTAAGGTTAAGGGAATTTGTGACTTGTCTACCTCACAATGAAACTATGAGTGTTTAAAAATGGGAACTGAGCCTAGGTTTACTTTATCTAAATCAATGAGTTCAGTATTGAGCAAAGTGTCCCTGATCTCAATAGGCATAAAATTTACTTGAGGTGCTTATTGAGGATGCAGATTTCTAGATTAGCACCTTTACACATTCTCATCCTAAAGATCTGGAGCGGGTTCCAGGAATTTGCATTCTAATGTATTCCAGAAGTAATTTTGATGTACGTGGTTTCAGAATCACAGTACAAAATACAGTAGGATAAATGAAAGAGTGAGCAATGAGCTTCACAGATAAGCATGTGAATCCTCATTCATCATTACCTACCAGCTTAATCAGGGCTGGATGTGAAGAGTCTCAGAGTTCTAATGGTGTTTTAGTGAAAATGGAAAATATAGTGACTTGTAGGGTTATTGTGAGAATTAAGTTAATGTTTATGAAGTCGACCCCCAAAACTACTGGGCCCTTTTGTTGTTTTTCCATTCCCTGCTTTGTTGCTCATTACACTCTATTGTCATTCCCCTTTTCTGATGTTACCTTCTAAAACCACAATAATTTCCAATTGAAAATGATAACTTGTCCTTCTGGTAGTATATCTACACTTGAGAAATATTTTTGAATTAAGACTGTCTGCTTAGATTATTGACATAAGGAAATCAGACATCAAATCTGGTCACAAAATACAATTTTTTTCAGTGAAAATATTTTTGTAGAAATATAAATGTTCGTTTTGTTCTTTTAATAAATGCAATAATATTGGCATAAGCTTGTGTTAGCCTATTAATGACTAACATAATTTTTGTCTTATTGTTGAAAACAGAAAAGCAAATATCTTCCATAATCCTTCTTATATTTAACTTGAGGAGTATCCTGTTGTCATAGATATGTGCATGTGCATATATGCACAAGAACAGGCATTCTTGACACCATGATGAGCACCATTTTCATATGAAGTTACTTATCTTGGATCACAAAAGAATGTGACAATCTATATAATCAAAATTCTTTGTTTAATGAGGAGGATTTCACCTAATATATATTGTTTTCATGGAATAATCCCTACTGACAACATATACTGAACACCCAGGACATACCATGTGTGGTAGACAGACTCTTAAGTTGGTGCTCATTATTCCCCATCCTGGTATTTACCCTCCATGTGATTCCTTCCGCACCTGAGTATATAAGCTTCTAACCAAAAGTATATAGCAAAGGTGATAGGAAGTAAGTGATTATATGTACCTGATTATGTTATTATATCATGTAAGGTATTAGCACTAATTTTTCTGGAATATCTGCTTCTCCTTTTAAGTTGTTAAGATGTAAACTGACATATAGTGGGCTTCCTAAGATGGGAGGCCCATTTGACAAGGAACTCCCCATAGCTTCTAGAAGCTGAGAGCAACCTATAGATGACAGTCATCTAGAAACTGAAGTGCAGATTCCTAAATCTACAAGAAAATTAATTCTGCCAAAAACTTAAGTGATCTTGGGAGATTTTTTTTTTTTTTTTATTGGTGAGCCTCAGAGAAAACCACATCCATAGCCATAACATTGTTTGCAGCCTTGTGAGATCCTAAGCATAGCATCCAACTAAGCTATGCCATTTTCTGACCCACAAACACCGAGAAAATAAGTATGTGTTATTTTAAGCTGCTAAGTATATAGCAATTTCTTATCCAACAATAGAAAATATACTACATTTATTTGCTTTGTATTCCTTCTCTTTATTTGATTACATGTTCTTAGAAGACTAGATCATGTCTTCTGTGTTTGGATTTACTTGTTTTTAAGGGGTTTCAAAGTAAAATTTCAAGGTAACATTTACTATATGTATGTATGTATATATGTAACCTTTAAGGTTACATACATACATTAGTATACTAATATACAAATACTATATTTTATATATATTCATATTTGTATAATACTATATTACTATACTATATAAAAAAGTAAAAAATATGTATATAAAATTGTTGAATCACTGTCATATTCCTGAAACTAATGTAACATTGTCTCCCAACTATACTCAAAACAAAATTTAAAATGTACTTTGTGAGTACAGATTCTTTTTTTTAATTTTATTTTATTATGTTGTTAATCACCATACATTACATCATTAGTTTTTGATGTAGTGTTCCATGATTCATTGTTTGTGCATAACACCCAGTGCTCCACGCAGAACGTGCCCTCTTTAATACCTATCACCAGGCTAACCCATCCTCCCACCCCTTTCCCCTCTAGAACCCTCAGTTTATTTCTCAGAGTCCATAGTCTCTCATGGTTCATCTCCCCCTCCAATGTCCCCCACTTCATTTTTCCCTTCCTGCTATCTTCTTCTTTTATTTTTTTAATATAATGTATTATTTGTTTCAGAGGTACAAGTCTGATTCAACAGTCTTACACAATTCACAGCACTCACCATAACACATACCCTACCCAATGTCTATCACCCAGCCACCCCATCCCTCCCACCCCGCATCACTCCAGCAACATTCAGTTTTTTTCCTGAGATTAAGAATTCCTCATATCAGTGAGGTCATATGATACATGTCTTTCTCTGATTGACTTATTTCGCTCAGCATAACATGTTATGTTATGCTCACCACAAGTAACCTATCATCTGTCACCATACAATACTATCATTGACCATATTCCTTATGCTGTGCCTTTTATTCCCATGTCTTATTCTTTCCATAACTGGAAAACTGTGGCCCCCACTCCCCTCATCTATTTTTTTTTAAGATTTTATTTATTTATTTACAGAGAGAGACAGAGCGAGAGCAGAAACACAAGCAGGGGGAGTGGGAGAGGGAGAAGCAGGCTCCCTGCTCAGCAGGGAGCCTGATGCAGGGCTAGATCCCAGGACCCTGGGATCATGACCAGAGTGGAAGGCAGGCACTTAAGGACTGAGCCACCCAGGTGCCCTTCCCCTCATCTATTTTACCCATCCCCTCCACACACCACCTTTCTGGCAACCATCAGTTTGTTCTCTGTATTTATAGGTCTGATTCTGTTTTAGTTAGTTTGTTTTTTTTTAAGATTCCTTATATGAGTGAAATCATATGGTATTTGTCTTCCTCAGTCTGATTTATTTTGCTTAGCATAATACACTAGGTACTAGGTCCATTCATGTTGTGTCCATTGACATGTTCTTATTCTTTCTTTTTATGGCTGCATTTTATTTTATATATATAAAATAAATATTTTCCTTTATTACTGTCTACTTTTCCTTATCCATTCATTGATTGGATAGATGCTTAGATACTTATATATCTTGGCTATTGTAAATAATGCTACAATAAACAGAGGGGTGAATATATCTTTTTCAATTAGTGTTTTCATTTTCTTTGGGTAAATACCCAGTAGTAGAAGTATTGGTATTTGGTATTTCTACTTTTAATTTTTTGAGGAAACTTCATAATATTTTCCACATTGGTTGTACCAATTTACATTCATACCAACAGTGTATAAGGGTTCCTTTTTCTCCACATCCTCGGCAACACTTGTTATTTCTTGTCTTTTTGATTTTAACCATTCTGATATGTGTAAGGTTATATCTCATTGTAGTTTAGATTTGCGTATTCCTGATGATTAGTGATGTTGAGCGTCATTCATGCTGTCTGTTGGCCATCTGTGTGTCTTCTTTGGAAAAATGTTTATGTAGGTTCTCTGCTTATTTTTAACTGAATTGTTTTTATGATGTTGAGTTGTACAAATACTTTATATATTTTGGACATATCCCCTTTCCAGATATATATCATTTGCAAATATCTTCTCCCATTCAATAGGTTGTTTTTTTCATTTTGTTGATGGTTTCCTTCACTGTGCAAAAGCTTTTTCTTTTAATGTGGTCCCAGCAGTTTATTTTTGCTTTTGTTTCTCTTGCCTAAGAAGACATATCTAGAAAAAATGTTGTTATGGCTAATATCAGAGAAATTATTGCCTATTTTTTTTGCTAGGATTTTTATACTTTCCAGTCTCATATTTGGATCTTCAATCCATTTTGAGTTTATTTTTGTGTATGGTGTTATAGAAAGTGGTCCAGCTTTCCTAGCACTATTTATTAAAGAAACTGTATTTTCCCATTGCAAATTCTCACCTCCTTTGTTGTAGATTAATTAACCATATGAGTGTAGATTTATTTGTAGACTCTATTCTGTTCTATTGACCTGTGTGTCTATTTTTATGCCAGTACCATACCTTTGATTACTACAGCTTTGTAGTATATCTTGAAAACTGTGATTCCGATACGTCCAGCTTTGTTCTTTCACAACATTGCTTATTAACATTGGTTATTCAGGGTCTTTTGTGGTTCCATACAAATTTTAGTATTATTTTCTCCAGTTTGTGAAAAATGCTATTTGTATTTTGATAAGGATTGCACTGAATCTGCAGATTGCTTTGGGGAGTATGGACATTTTAATATTAGTTCTTCCAATCCCTGAGCATGGAATATCTTTCTATTTGTATCATCTTCAATTTCTTTCATCAATGTTTTATGGTTTTCAGGGTACAGTTCTTTAACCTTGGTTATCTTATTCTTTTTGGTAGAATTGTAAATGGAATTGTTTTCTTAAATTTTCATTCTGCTATTTTGTTGGTATTAGTGTATAGAAACACTATTATTATATAGAAACACTACCAAATTTTGGCAGTGTGTTTTTTTTCAATTATACCAGTTATATTTATAGAAGGTATCTTTTTAACATCAAGTGAATAAAAAATTTAAATTGGTGTCTATCAGCTTCTATATTTTATTTTTTAAATATAACTTACTTTGAACACTTCTTGTTTTTCCTAAGTAGATTTTCTATGTGTAATTGTTCACCTTTCACTTGCGATTTTTTAATTATTAAGAAAAGTAGCATCACTAAAATTTAGATATTTCAACTGCATAAAAATTTATATTTTTACTCCATTTCTAGATTTGAAATGTAACTGAGTATGAGAGGTTGTCTTTTCTTTGTTTTGTTTTGTTTTTTATGACTTGCGATCCCATTTTGCTAAGTGAGCATATTTGGTAACTGTAAGTAATTTACTATGCTTTGCAATGGGCCACTTTCAGGCTTTGTGGTTTGTACATGGCCCTCTAAGGCATCCCAGTAGGACAGTCACTACACTCCTGAGAGAGGCTGTAAGTCAGTGTGTAGGGTCAGCATGGTGCCATTCTAAAGAATGTTTGTACAATCTGTGGACTTCTTATGGCTTACAAAAAAAAGTCTGGCACACGGCAGGTGAGAGTATATTTCCTTTACTCTGATGTTGCTGAAGTTACAGGGCAGTCAGGGACAAAAAGTAAGAGTAAATATCTGAAGTGATAAAAGAAAGTCATAGAGACCTTCCCCAATTTTCTAAGTTTTATTGTTACTATTTATGACTTACATCTAAAACAAAACTGCATCAACTAGCTGCTTCTAATTCAATTTTTTTTCCTATCAAATTACTTCAAAAAAACCTCTACAAATTTTTTGGTAAAATTTCCTAAAACATACATAAGAAGAGATATTGTCGTTTAATGCCAGTTCCTAACAATATCTTCAGTTTCATTGATTCAATCATTCAGTAATAATTTTTGAGCAGTTATTATGAACTGTATTTGGTAGTGAGAACACAATAACAGGGGTGCAGCAGCAGGAAATGAGTGTATGTCATGTGTTAGACCAAGGGAAACTCCTTGTGTGGGGTAAATTTTTTCCTGTTCCATTACACATGCTAATTGTGCTTAATAAGATGTATTTTCTGCTTGTAATGGAAAAAAAATATCTCCTGGGATAGTCAAATGTAATAATAACTAGACTGCAGAGTTAAACACACATGGCAACAAATAGAAATATTTTTTTAATTGAATTTCTCTGCCCAATTTTTGGAATCACATCCCTCTCCTGCAGCAAAATTTCTCTTACCCACTTTGTGTCTTCTCAATTTCCAGAGCATAATTTTAAAGGTCATCGAATTGAAAAACCAAGAAAAATCTCAAATCCTTTAATTTGCCTTTATGTAAAAATGAGGAAATTTTGGCACAATGTATCTAAGACAACATGCCTTTGAACTATTTTGGAAGTTATCATTTAGCTGGCCTCGCAGAAGGGACTGGGGCTGCGCAGTCAGTATAAGTCTGGTACCTCCAAGCAAGATCAGGAGCTATAGATAATAATTGCCCTGTGACTTGCACTACTTTATTTTTTGAAAATCAAAGTATTTTTTCTTGTTTGCAAATGAAGGTACATGCTGAGAGAAAGCTGTGAAAAAGTTTGGGTTGTGGGAGGAGGTGTTTCAGGCACCTAAAAAGATAAATGAAGAGAGGGAAAAGGGAACTATAAGAACATAGAGTACAAATGAGATAAATCATGAGAATCTGTTCAAAGAAAGAAATATTGAAGGAACAACAGCAGGAACAACAGAAACTGAGCCTCCTACACATTCACTCTGGCCCAGCTCCAGCCAGAGACACAGTGAGCACATTTGATATAAAATTTTGAGGGAAAAAATGAAAGTGAGGAGAATATCAATAATTCAATAGTGTGTAGAGCCAAAGGAAAACGTTAAAAATGAAAACAGAAAAAAAAAATCAACAATACTTATTTTGCCTTTTCCTACCACAAAGGCTATCTGAAGAGACCTTTTAAAACGGGAAAAAAGTGGGAGAAAGGAACTTAACATTGAGTACCATCTGTGTGGTACAGAGTTCCACATGCATTATATTATTTAATTTCTCAGACAACTCTGAACTGCAGTTACTTCCTCCCCATTTTTATATAGGAAAACTGAGGTTCAGGAGATTTTCATGTGTCTTAATAAGCTGAATTTCAAATGTGTCTAATGATGAAATTAACACTACCACTCAATACAATTTTGCAGCATTCTGCTCAGAATATTTGGTAGAAATATTCAGTACTCAACCTGACTCATTTTTTCCTGCCATCTATACTAAAAAAGTACTTCCACCCACACAAAAATACATACTTACAATAGCAACAGGGTCATGAATATCAAGCCCTGCATTGTTGGAAACTCTATGTACTATGGCAGGCTAAGGATGAAAAAGTTAATATAGGTTGGAGTTATATTACAAAGTATTCATGGATGAGTAGCATGAACAAATAACAATCTGGAGGGGGACCAAGTGAGTCCTAATGTAACTAAAGGGGGGAAACTTTACATGATGAGTCATGTAAGTCTTTTTTTTTTTTAAGTTTCTTTTTTTTTTTTAAGATTTTATTTATTTATTCGACAGAGAACATCAGCAGGGGCAGTGACAGGCAAAGGAAGAGGGAGAAGCAGGCTCCCCGCTGAGCAGGGAGCTTTATGTGGGGCTTTATCCCAGGACCCTGGGATCATGATCTGGGCTGTAGACAGATGCTTAACCCACTGAGTCACCCAGGTGCCCCGTCACGTAAGTCTTGATCAGACCACATAAATTGTGATATTTCACATTTTGAAACCAAGACTTTAAAATTTACTAGAGCTAATAAAAGTGGTAAAGCTTTTCCACCAATATAATTCAGAAATTAGTTCATTCATTCATAAATTGAACTTCTATTGAGCACCTACTATGTGGCAAACCTATATTAGCCAACCAGAGTGTAATCATGAGTAAGGACTTGAGACTGACTATTCTAGCCATCAAGGAACATACTTTCTAGTGAGAGAGTTGGGTAAACTTAAACTTAACCATTATGAAATGTGTTTAATATAGTATTAGGAATATGAGGGACAGAAGAAGGAAAATGTTTATTTTAGCCTGGAAGGCTGACCTAAAGCCTGCATAGTTTTGATAAGAATCAAATACATGCTGGTTGCTACATTCTTTATGGGTCTCATGACTGCCTCTATACTTTCCTGATAATTAATATGGACTTGAATGATAAGCACCAGAGGCATCTTGCAAAAGTAGTTTTATAAGTAGAAATTCAAAGAAATTCGAAGAAACTTTTGTAATTGGATACTCCCTGCATGCCCCCTTCCCTTTCTTTCTTTTTTTTTTAAGATTTTATTTATTGGACAGAAAGAGACACAGCAAGAGAGGGAACACAAGCAGGGGGAGTGGGAGAGAGAGAAGCAGGCCCCCCGCGGAGCAGGGAGCCCAATGCGGGGCTCGATCCCAGGACCCTGAGATCATGACCTGAGCCGAAGGGAGACGCTTAATGACTGAGCCACCCAGGCGCCCCCAACTTCCCTTTCATTACTAAGCATATAACAACCAGCCTCACACAACAAAAAGTACATCTCTTTCTGGCCACAGGTCCTGTCTCTGCACTACTTAAATAAAGTTAGTGAGTTGCACCATAAACATCTCAAGAAAATTTTCTTGACCATTGCATTAGAGGAGCCCATATCAAGATCAAGGTCTTAACTAATTTGTAGGAAGTTAGGGACAGTTTTATGGGAAAATATATAGAGATATTAGATGTTTATCTAGGTATTTCATAGAGAAATTAGGTTTCAGTCAAATAGAGATGATGGGGAAGAGTCCTTTCCTCGCCTCCAATGGCCTGTCTCACTGCCCACATGCCCTGTCACTGCCCTGCAGAAGTGCTTCTATTACTCACAGTCTTTCACTAAATTATGCCAGTGTCAAGAACACTGGCTCCTCATCCACTTGGGCCTATACCAAAGGTATAAAAGCTGGTGCAGATGCTTGAGTCTTAATGCTTCAAGGTACAGACCTTTTAACCAATGTTGTAGCCCTTACTATGGAGCAAAGGGAAGAACAGTGATTATTGACCAGAGTTGAGGAAGTCCTAAAGTAACAAAAGATAGTGTGACTATTGCAAAAGCAACTGACTTAAAAGATAAATATAAAAATATTGGCGCTGAACTTGTTCAAGATGTTGCCAATAACACTTTCAAAGAGGCTGGGGATGGCACCACTACCACTACTGTCCTGGCACGCTCTATTGCCAAAGAAAGCTTCGAGAAGATTAGCAAAGGTGCTCATCCTGTGGAAGTCAGGAGAGCTGTGATATTACCTGTTGATCCTGCAATTGCTGAACTTAAGAAGCAGCCTTCAGTGACAACCCCTGAAGAAATTGTTCAGGGTGCTATGATTTCTGTAAATGGAGACGAAGAAATTGGCAACATTATTTCTGATGCAATGACAAAGTTTGGAAGAAAGGGTGTCATCACAGTAAAGGGTGGGAAAAATACTAAATGATGAATTAGAAATTATTGAAGACATGAAATTTGATCAATTTCTCCATACTTTATTAATACATCAAAAGGTCAGCAATGTGAACTCCAAGATGCCTATGTTCTACTGAGTGAAAAGAAAATTTCTAGTGTTTGTTCCATCATTCCTGCTCTTAAAATTACCAATGCTCACTGTAAGCCCTTGGTCATAACTGCTGAAAATGTTAACAGAGAAGCTCTGAGTACACTCACTTTGAGTAGGCTAAAAGTTGGTCTTCAGGTTGTCGCAGTCCAGGCTCCAGGCCTTGGTGACAATAGAAAGAATCAGCTTAAAGACATGGCTATTGCTACTGGTGGTGCAGTGTTTGGAGAAGAACTGACCTCACAACTTAGAAAAAGTTGGAGAGGTCATTGTGACCAATGATGACGCCATGCTCTTAAAAGGAAAAATTGAGAAGTCTCAAATTGAAAAATGTATTCAAAGAAATCATTGAGCAGTTATATATCACAACTAGAAAATATGAAAAGGAAAAACTGAATGAACGTCTGGCAAAACTCAGATGGAGTGGCTGTGCTGAAGGTTGGTGGGACAAGTGATGTTGAAGTGAATGAAAGAGTTACAGATGCCCTCAGTGCTCCACCAGCTGCTGTTGAAGAAGGCATTGCTTTGGGAGGGGGTTGTGCCCTGCTTTGATGCATTCCCGCCTTAGATTCAATAACTCCAGCTAATGAAGATCAAAAAATTGGTATAGAATTATTCAGAGAACACTCAAAATTCTTCCAATAACCACTGTTAGGATCATTGATAGTTGAGAAATTTATGCAGAGTTCCTCAGAAGTTGGTTATGACACTGTGCTTGGAGATTTTGTGACTATGGTCGAAAAAGGAATCATGGATCCAACTAAGATTGTAAGAACTGCTTTCTTGAATGCTACTGGAATGGCCTCTCTGTTAACTACAGCAGAAGTTGTAGTCACTGAAATTCCTAAAGAAGAGAAAGACCCAGGAATGGGTGGAATGGGAGGTTGTATGGAGGTGGCATGTTCTGATTCCTAGAATAGTGCTTTACCATTATTTTTTTTAAAGTTTCTTAAATATATATTTAACATTTTTAGAAGCACAGAAAATTAAGAAATTTAACAAAGAGGCATGAACCACATCCCACACTTAAGAAATATTAAAATTTTGCTCTATTTCCCTCAGATATATAATGACCAAAACATGATAGACAAAATCTTTCTTGGTTTGTATACATTTAATATGAATAGATCCATAAAATATATAATATCATGTCAGTGTTCTTGTTACATCTTTGTATAAATGTTTTATGTTGTTTATTTATTTCTGTAACTTACTCTTAATATTACTTTTGAGATCTATCTTTATTAATACATAAATTTAGTTTATTTCAACATATATATAACATCCCATTACATGAATATTCCACAATTATTTATGCTTGGTATTGTAGAAATAAACATCCTTTACACAAGTTTCTGTAAGATACACATTCAGATCTAGGATTGCTAATATGTTTACTGTCATAAAATCTGGACATTTTTACTTTGATTTTGGTAAATTTCTAAGATGACTATACCAGTTTATTGCTCTGCCATCAGGGTAAGATAATCCCTATCATCCCAAATACTCACCAAGGCTTGATATTTTATCAGCCTTTTAAATATTTGCAACTCTGATGGGTTTGAAATGGTATCTCCTTATTTTAATCTGCATAAACACTAATGTTTACTTCTATAAAATTTATCTAAAATTATTATATAACCTTCCACTGTTACACATTTTGTCTTATTGATTTATAAAAGCCATTATTAATTTAGAATACAATTACTTGCCTGTGAATGTATTAATAATAATTTGTTACAGATGAACTGTCCTTCAAGTTTATTATTTTTCAACCTCCTTTATATATTTAAATATACACATACTATTTTAAGTAGCCTATATGTTAATTGTGAAACATAAAAGTATAATAACCACCTGTGACTTCACCACCAGAACACTCTCAATGTCTACATCCCCTTTCCCCTGTCCTCTTCTCCAAGGCTACTGTCTCTTTCTTGGGTGTAACACTCCCTTACTTTTTTTAAAAATTTTATTATGTTATGTTAATCACCATACACTACATCATTAGTTTTTGATGTAGTGTTGCATGATTCATTGTTTGCGTATAACACCCGTGCTCCATGCAGTACGTGCCCTCTTTAATACCCATCACTGGGCTAACCCATCCCCCCACCCCCCATTATTTTTTTTAAAGATTTTATTTATATATTTGAGAGAGAGAGACAGAGAGACAGAGATATAGAGATAGAGCAGGAGTGGGGAAGAGAGGGAGAAGCTGGCTCCCCATTGAGCAGGGAGCCTCACTGGGCTCAATCCCAGGACCCTGGGATCATGACGTAAGCAGAAGGCAGCCGCTTAATCAACTGAACCACCCAGGAGCCCCAGCCCTTTACCATTATTAATGAACTGTGAGAGGAAGCTCAAGGCAGTGCTCCTCAACAATAACTTCAGAGAAGCCAGTTGAAGGAAATGACTGAAGAAAAGCCTGGCTGATATTTAAGAAAATCACTGTAACCATCAGTTACTGGTTTCAGTTGACAACATACAATGGTTTACTACTGTCATTGTCCATGCCTACGGAAAATTTATATTATATTTTTGAATAAAAAGACATTTGCACATTCCTGACAACTGAGTGCAAGGGCCATGTACCAATGTACTGCTTTCAACTTAAATCACTGAGGCATTTTTACTACTATTCTGTTAAAAATCAGGATTTTAGTGCTTGCCATTACCAGATGAAAAGTAAAAAAGTAGCCTTTCTGTGGAGAGTATGAATAATTGTATACTAAGTAGAGAAATATCAAATTATGTGACAACTTTGTGTAATAAGAACTTGCTTAAAGTTAAAAAAAAGTGATGAGGAAAAATGTTCTTGATAAAGAAGATTTTAAGGAGGAAATTGGGGAATTCCTAGGTGAAAAATACAAACGTACTTTGAATCCTTTCTCTGTCACTTAGTCTCTTTGAAAGCTTGGGTAATTTCTTAACTTCTTTGAATTTCAATTTTCTCGTCTATTAAATGGTTTCTCGTCTAATAAAATCCTCTACGAAAGATGTGAGAAAATACCAGTATGAGTCACCAGGAAATCCAGTCTGAAATGTGATGATCATTTTCCTCCATGCATCTGATGTCCTGTGAGTCTAACCTTCAATACCGAGAAAGGAGAAACCTATTCTCCTAAAACTTATTTGAAAATTCTGTTGGCTACTTCTGCTACACTCAATGGGGACCATGGATTCTGACTTAGCATGATAATTCCTTTGCTCTTGGGCCTGTCCTTCTAAATACTTTAGATTCAAGTAATTGCCTGTGTGAATGTTTTGCATGTCACATACAAATAGTCACATCATACACCTTGTTTAACTTTAGCATCCCTATATTAAGAGATGCCACAACACAGCTACTTTGCTTTAGGAACTGGTGCTGTGACAGCTGAGATACACAAAGTCTGTAGCAGAGTGAGGAGCTTAAGGTACTCATTTGCATGTCAAAACCCAAATTTTGCTTCTTCCTCATTTTTATTGACAATGATTGTGTCTAGTTATTGGGAACAACCTGAAAGAGTTGTGCATCTCAATGAGTTATCTAAATGCTTTGCTATAGTAGAGCTACAGATTAAAATAAAATTTTAATCATGTATCCACCTAAGTGCTAGAATAATAATAATGATTAAGGATCCCAGTCTGCTTTTTGTTCTACAAAATGAGCTTGACATCCATAGGAGGGAGGAAAAAAAGACAACTTCTTTCATTTCTTTATTGGCAGTTTTTATTGAAATCTTAGAGTGCTGGGAAACCTGGAAATCTGCCCACTTTCTTTAGAGTCAGTACAGTTTAAATTTTACCATCTACATGGGCAAGTTTCTCTTGATGAACTCACATCTTTATAAAACTTCACTTATGAACAATGTTTTATCAGACATGTTATTTTAAAAATTATAGGACTGAGTTATAGGTAAATAAATAAATCAAAGAATACTAGGTGGATAATCTCATAATCCGATACCTGTTCCCAATATGTCATTATTTAATACTTCACTGACCATAGATATGGCACTTTCCCCCCCGATATCTCAGCTTCTGCCCTGTACACTGCAGTAAACTGATCTTCCTTGCTTGCCTATGCCAAAGATCATTATGTAAGGCAATGAACTGATGCATGTCTTAAATTTTGTCACATATTATAAGACACGCTAAATTTAATTAATATCGTAAAGTCAAAATAGATATTTGCTGTAATTGTGAAATAAGGTAGCAAATTTAATGCAAAATTCTATAACTGTACACATAGCAATTTTAAATGTGAAGATAAGCTTACAAATGATTTTAAAAACTGGGCCAGGAATCCTCAAAATTAAGAGCAATAAAATGTAAAGATCAACAAGTTAGAAAGTATCTTTTCTAATTGGATTAGTTAAATCATATTAATAGCTGCCTGATAATTTGACAAGAAAGAGGTTGCAGGGGACGAGCACCCCAGTCATGTTCTCATGGAATTATCAGTCATGTTTTTATCAAAGGATATTGCTGCTAGACTTTTGTCTGTTTTGGCCTGGGTCCTGAACCTGAAAACAGAACTGCTGCAAAATGCATCTTCAGTCTAAAGTGAGGGGCTATACCATTTTTGTAGTATTTCAAAACAAAATTTTTTTAAAAATGAGTTTGAGATACTTAATTCAACATTCAACTGTAGGATACAAGATGGGATTAAAGGG